>NW_009601976.1:0-4126 GCF_000690535.1 Cariama cristata | reverse complement strand
CTTTCCCTGACAGGCCCTATAATCACTTAATTCAAAGAAGGGTTAATGCAAGTAGCCCCATTGCTGATCTACATGTAAAGAATGACAGGGAAGAAAAACTAGCAATGAGAAAACACAAAAAGAGCTGTAACAGTTACTTTCGGCTCTATTTTTTTTTTCACTGTCCAAATAGTTATGCTATATCTGACAATAGGTAGGTAAACGGTAAAATGTGACCACTGTTTACTTAGGTATGATATTCTTCCTCCTTGGGTTGTGTCAGTAGTGCATTGTAGGCTACCATCCACTGGGCTTGGGCATGTCTGTAACTTGGATGCATGTGCTTCCACATGTATGCACAGGTTATGTTCAGCCATAACAATTGCATAGGTATAAGAAAGGGGAAATATCATCCCAGAATAATTTACAGAGAAGTTTTTATTTTACAGAAGAATGTCTACTTTCAGAATCCTTCAAAATTTTGAAATGTTTGGAATAAGATCTGGAATCTCTGTAACTCTCCAGAGAAACAGAAAGCTTTTCGATACCTTATATGATTCTTAAAATCAGCATTTTTAGTATCATTATTGTTGTTATGTCAAGCATATGTTTCAGAGATGTTCTAGGTTGTGACCTATTTTTATGTTTGTTGTTGATCACTCAGAGTTTGAATAGCTTCTGCTACTCTAAAAAAGCTCAAGCTCTGAACTGGTGGGAGGAGAAGGGAAGCTGCATTAACAAAGACTAAATGATGACAGGAACTGAGTGCTTGGACTGTAATGTATATTTTTCCCCATCTAAATGGTCTTTCCCTTTTCTGTGCTGGCAGTTTGCACTTCCATGTTAAGGTTATGGGAGAAATAACCTTCTTAAATAGAAATACTCACTGATGTAGAGGTAAATACTTTCCTGGAATAGCTATTAATATAATGATATTAATTAATAACTAAACAAATATATTCCTCTTCAAAATCTTCTGAATGTTGCGTACTAATCCTCATGGTATTTCAATGACTTGCTCTAGAAAGCAGAATACAATTGGTATTTCTCAGATGTTATATGCATTTCCTCCCTGCTTACTGCTTCATGTACTGAAGAAGTGAAAAATTCACCCAAAGTAGAATTAGTTTACAAGGTAACTGATCCCACAGCACTCCGAAGACTATGGCAGGAGCCTCTTGTAATCTCAGCCAGCTGGAGTGGTAGGGTCCGTTTGCTGGGTGAAGCACCAGTACAGTCTGTTTAGTCCCATGTTGCTGTCCTAAACACCAACTAGATATGAGAAATCAAAATGAGTGCTCACTTTGTACTTCCAAGCACATTTTGCTTCTGTTCTCCTTGAGGGAAAGGAGGATACTCTGTGTACATGCGTAAAAATCACCTGGCTAGCAAGGGCACCAACGATTGTGAAATGATATTCAAAAACATTTAGTTACAGTAATGAGATTAATACTCCAGGAAAGGTCATAAACATCTACAAGATTTAGTCAAAAACCCAAATCCATCAGTCTTCCATCTCTATTCCTTTAAGCTTCGGCACAGTCTTTGCTGCTATTTTTAGACTTCCACATTACAGAGGGCACACCGGCAAAGATATCTCCTTGCAGTGTTTCAACTTAAAACTGGTATGCCTCCTTAGTAAGAATTAAATAGTTCGTGTTCTGACTACACAGCAAAACCAAGCGGGAGGAAGTGGGTAATTTCTGCTATGTGGCAATTATAAACCATTTTTGTTGTAATCACCCAAATCAGTTATTTTGCTTATCTTCTTCAGCACTGTTTTTCCCAGCTGTGCTGTGGCTGACTGGCAGTGTGACACTTTGGAGAATGTGTCTGCTCAATTATGAATTCTGTTCAGTTTTGTGAACACTATTTGTAATCGCAATAACCACAGTGGATTAAATCACCCTTTTTTTTTTTTTTTTTTTTTTGTGCAAAATTGCAACGCATTGTAGGGATACAGTCTGAAAGACAGTGACAAAGAAATCAAATTTTATCAATGCAGAATGAGGCTTCTCATCTTGAATAATGGTGCTACTGTCAGTAGGGTTTTTGACTGAAATGGATTTTAGACAGAAATTTAAACCAAGCCTGGCTTGTCCTGAGATACCCAGAGTTCCACCTCACCCAGTGACTTGGAGAACTGATTTATTCCACTTGGCCAAGAAAGCATGGGAGCTTTGCCTGTTAGCCTGCAACATGTTGCGGAAATAATTTGAACAAGCAAATGGTGTACGTGAGCATTAAAAATATAATACTTTAATAGATTTCAACATGATAATACAGAAAATGCAGTAAATGACTGTTAGCAGCCTTTAACAGCTCTTAGGTCTGTGAAAACAAAGATTTTGCAGTAGTGAGTGCCTTTTAAAAAAACTGCCCTGGTTATGTGAAGCATTATAGCTGCACAGTATGAATTACTCTACAATAAGTAAGCCAAAGTGCTGCCTGACTAGATATCAGCTGAGGCTCTGGAGTACTAAAAGACTAGAAATGTGGTTGTCCTCTATTTACAAAGGTGTTTATTTACATGGTATATTGAGCTGACTGAACCAGGCTATCCTGCCAGAATATCTTCCACCTCACATTCAATCATGTTTAGTCACAGTAAGACAAGGCAATAAATGAAGAAAAATCATGCACATGGCAATGCAGTTCTATGCATGTCTTTCCTTTCAGCACTATAGTACATTTATTAAAGACTATGATGTCAGTTATAGGATAGTTTCATGCACTAATTGCTAGTTCCAAGATATTGTCAGGCTATGATTTGTTTTCTGCTGAGTTCAGTGAGCTTTGGATTCCACCCCACATCAGCAATTTGGGTCTCTTAGTATGAAAATTAAATACATTCCAAAACCAGTGTTAAAATTAAGAGAATTTAATAGCTGTCAAAGCAGTCTACAAAGACACAAATTAGCCAAAGCACAGGTAGGAAGATGGTAACCATCTGGACAGCTTTCATGTGTTAACTACATGTTCCTCAGGTTAGGGATTTGGCATTTCATTTTTTCTGAGTTTACAGCCAAACACAAGGCACCTGAGTGGAACTCACATTTGGAGTTTTTGGAAGGTCCAAACGTCTTTTATATGGCCTCAAGTTCAACACCTTTTACTTGTTGAAATATTGCCAAAATAAACCTTTGTGAGACTTGGCTAACTATTTCTGCATCAAGGTACAAGATCCTACAAGGGGAACATCTAGCCAAAGCTAGAGTATTGTCAGTTCATTTACTCAAGAAATCATGGTTCTTGATCTGATAACCGAAGGAAACAGGCTGCTAGGAGATCAGTATTCCAGTTTCATTAGCTTGCTGGGCAAAATTCAAGGCAAAAGTTGCTGTAGTAGTTGAATATTTCTGATGTTCACATATGATGGTACTAGGTGTTTGTGAAGTCACTGGTTATAAGTTCTAGCTCATTGCAAAGCCCCCTGTGGTTGGTATCTATGGCATGTTAGGTGTATTTTAATACCAAGGGAGACTAATGTGTATCCCTGGCAATCTGCACCAATGTCAAGATGAAGGTCTCTGGGATGTCTCCAGCTCAGATTCTCTGCATGCTGGATTGAGATGATAGCACAGGACTGCATTAAACTGTTGGCTCAGCACCTATTCTTGTTTGGATGATAAGTATACACAGGTTTTTATGAGGTCAAAGGAACAGTATCTATAGATTGTTGGGATGACAGGGAACCTTTTGAAAGCTAATGGCTCAACAACTGCAGCTGAAAGGTAACAAACCACAAGCCCTAGCAAGCTCGTTAATCCAAGGCTGTCCCTGTGGGAGTGCAGTGTCAAGAAGCCCAAAGACTTTGCCTTTCCAGGTTGATCTTGAAGGTTAGATTTCTGCTTCTCAAACTGCTGATTGCACAATCTCTCTGAGGTTACTAATTGTATATTTGAGTCTTTTTGATCAGATGTTTGGGCATTTTGAGGCTATTAACTCTTCAGCACTAATATGGCAGAACAAGGTTCAGGGAGCAGGTGTATCCAGCTTTTTCTACTGTTACCAAAGCATATGATTTTTATAGAATCACTAGGATATCACATTTAGCTGCATGGTCTAATAATGTGCTTTGACTTTGTTGTCAAGTCAATCAGGAGATATAGGACAAGTGAGGTTCAATAAGAACAAGTGCCGGGTC
>NW_009601975.1:0-21633 GCF_000690535.1 Cariama cristata | reverse complement strand
ACCATAACGATTCTATGATTCTATGAATAGAACTGCTCAAGCTCTTTTGCTTCCTTAATGCCCTCCAAGTTTCCCATTTGTGTTATTAAGTCTCTTTCCTTTTCTTGTAGCTCTTTGAGTCACACTCCAAAGCTCCAACGTTGGGTGGCAGCCATGAAGGAGGACTCTGCTGTGAAGGCTACAATGACTGACCCACAGACATTCAAAGATTACCTCCAGCTCTATTTGAAGAACAGCCCTGAGGCATGTGATTATGGGCTCTGAGGTGCAAGGAGGCACATGCTTGCTGAAGTGCAGTGATTCTTTTCAGTGTGAGCTGTGGGGATCTAGTGTAATTTGGTGTGGGCTCTTCTATGGTTGCATTTCATAATGGGGAATAAATCTGTGCTGAAAAGGCTGAGAAACCTGTGAACTCCAGTCCTCCGTGTCAGGAGGAGGATGTGCTGGCTTCAGGCAGGAGGTGGAAAGTCATTGCTGGCCATGTATAACGCATGAAGGAAAATGTTGGCTTTACTCAGAGGTGATGTTCTATTATCTTTGGCCTCTTTGCAGGCATCGCTGGTGGGCAGTCCCTGAACTGACCCTGTTACTTGGTTTAAAAATTGTAATTCTAGTGTCTTGAAAATAAATGAAAAACAAACGATGTTGTCTTTAAACACAGTTTTTCCTTCTTTTTACCAGGCAGCTATTGGTCACTGAACTGGTTGTGCAGAGAGGACCGAGGCACTGTAAAGGCTAAAACAGATAGTGTGGTCTCTGAAGTTAAGATGCAGTTACCTAGTACAAACTGTCCTCTTTAGGCAGCACTACTGCCAAACCACTGAACTTGCAACCCTATCCACTTATCCTTGCTAAAGTCACATATGCAGGAACCATCTAGTAATGGCTTCCAGTTTGGGCTAGGTATGCTAGGGGAGTGTGCGGTTATAATGCATCCTCCTCTATCTTTATGAAGTACGGTCATGTTTATTCTAGGTCCTAACCTCAATTATCCTAAAGACTGGAGTAGGGAGTAAAGTTAACAGAAACCATATCCTAAGCAGGACATCTATTTTCTGTTCTGCTTCAGAACTCAAAGCATTGCTATACATGTCAAGATGTAGGTGAAATCAGAGAAGTGAAGTAGGATTTCAGTCAGAGCATTATGTACTGGTGGTGTCTTGCTGCTGGTGAAGGAATGAATATGCTCTGTTCCAGCAGGTAAATGGCAGAATTGGAGATTTGCAGTTGGATATCTTTTGAAGCTATCCTTTATGCTTAATATAGCAGAGTGGGGACAAGATTATTTGAATCAAAAGTAGTCACAGGAAATTTTCTTCCTCTCTTTCTTTTTTTTTTTTCTTTTTTTTCTCTCCACGTAGGGGATTAAAAGAACTATGACCCATTCTCATGTTGCTCAGCTGTGTATGTCTTTCTCTGTCAGACCACTAACAGCCCAAACTAGCCATAATTCCAGGGAATAAGCATGCAGAAAGAAATAAAGCAGCATTTTCAAGGACAGGGCTGTGGTTCCTGTGGTGCTGAGGCAGTTGTCATGAGATACACAAGACTGTTGCTATCTATCTCCCATTGCAGCGGGGTAAGGTAGCATAGCAGAAGGAGGTGGTGTTCATGGTTTTCCTAGTAATTGAGGCACTGAGTGTCTTGGCGCTTTTCTGGAGGAAATCTGGACTAATCTTTTTTCACCTTTAACATGTTCTGCACCAGCACACTAGCTCTGAGGAGGTGCATGCCTGTGTATCTTCAAGTAGGAAAGCAGATATTAAAGACAGATTTTATGAGGAAAAAGAATTAGCAGGAGCTTGGTCTGTCAGCTTATGGCTATTGGGGGGGGGGGGGTGTTTATGCTCTTACTAGCTCTAATCCAAACTATGCAGCTTTTCCCCTCCTGTTTGTGGCTTTTAAACACATCTGGCACTACATAGAGAAATACTAATTACTCTGCTGTTCCTTCCAGAATGCTGATATTCTTTAAAAAATTTCCCAGTTCAGATCTGATGCTACGTATGTTTCATAGATTGTCATTAGAGAACCCAGAGGAATTGTAAAGCTGTGAGTTGTGTTGTCAGAACGTGGATCTAGGCTGTTTCAGTAGATTAGTGCAGGGTTTGAGCTTGATGAAGCCACTATCCCTGAAATGGTGTTGGTGGGATCTCAGTGGCAAGCTTCCAAGGATTAACTGCAGAATATCTTGGTTTTACTAGCTACTCTGCTTTGTGTAGGGGCTTGTTAAAGCTATTAGTATAGTAGACTCTAAGTTGGCTTCTATAAACATGCTAGGAATATGTTGTAGCTTGCTCCAGTGTATTATTGGACACTAGTGGGAGATGTGACATGAGAGAGATCCAATAATGGGTTAAGAGCAGAGACTGGCGTCCAAAAACTGAACTGGCTAGGGCCAGACCACAATAACCCAGGGACTGTGTTGTCTGAACAGAAAGATGTGCTCTCCCCATCTTTATTTAGTGGCTGTAGAATGTACCATTATAAATATGCTACTTCAGCAAAAAAAGTAAAATTAAATATTCTGCCTTATAATTTACTATTAAATATCAGGGTTCTAAATCCCCAGGCAGACAGCTAGGGTCCTGAACTCATTACAGCACACCAAGAAATGCAGGCCTCAGGCAAAGTGTTTTTAATGTGGTAATGAATATGCAAGAATTTGGCCCAGTCTTCAAAGGAAAGGGTGGGTTACGTGGAATGGACTGGCTCTCTCTTTTCAGAGTGGAGGGGTGTAAAGGATACATCGTCATAGTTTAAAGAGGCTAAGAAAAGAAAACACCTATCTTCAGTTTTGGTCAACAGAAGAAAAAGATGGAAGTCAATAATGAAAGGATCAAGCAGATTAACAGCTCTGCCCTTTGGTCAGAGCAGTCCTGAAAATCTTCTGTGGACCAGATTGTACAGTAAGTACTGTATTTACTGACATATTTTGCCCTTGAAAGTTGGTGTTGGTGCTATTGCTTTTGAGAACAATGTTACTTTTTTTGTTTGTTTGTTTGTTCCCTATTATTGTGCACCAAACATAACTGTTCTCAGCACAGGTTAAAAAAATTCAGTGTCAAGCAAAGAAGGGCAGAGTCTGTCTTGTAAAAATAGTGAGTTTAGGAGCATGCTGGCTAGATACTCTGGATTAGCAAGGCATTGGGCCTTGTTCTGTCCTACATTTGTAGCATGTCCCTATATCTTTACTGATGTCCTTGTGGTGGTTGTTGGTACCATAATGCAAGATGTGGTCCAGCCTCATATTCTTTATTATCATTCTAGGATCCCTTGCATTGAAGCTAAGAGCAAGGTAGAAGGGAGCCAAGATGGAGGGAGGGATGGGGATCCCTGGCTATCAGATCTGGGAAGGTTTGCTGAGTTTTGGGTAAGTTGAGTGGGAACTTGGGTGAATGGGACTGTGGCTATGAAAAAAGGTCCTTGCTTGGCAAAATGGCTGAGAAGAGTCTGTCCAGGGAGGTGTTAGAACGGTCTGTGGTTCTTGTGCTGGAAGTGGTAGTAACTGGAGATAATGGTTTGAAAAGTCTCAAATGTCACATACTAGGGACACCGGAAACACTCTTGTGAACTCCATACAAAGTCCTGTGCCTTTGTTGCTTTTTGTAATCAATTAAAAAGGAACAGAAAGTGAAATCTCAGCTTCTCGCTGTGTTTCACTTAATCTCAGCTTCTTGCCATACTTTATCTAACAGCTGTCTGTCCTGCTCATCAGAGGTGCCTGGCTGCATGTGAGTGCACATGCTGGGCACGTGTTGTTGGCACAGTGTTACAACTCCTGGGCCCGTTCTCCCCAGTTTTTGCACTGTTGGGGCATCTGTAATGTTCCCCTGCATTATCAAGGTCTGGGAACTGGCTGTTTCTTATCCTCTCTCCTTTCTCTGCTAGTAGCCCAATTATTTCACCACTCTATTACTTGGATGTTGATATTACTTGGGAATGGCTGATGAAAATGCAGTCTCTTTACAGTCATGAGATCAGATGCAATTTTACTAAATCATCCCCAATTTCTGTAAGATGGAACCAGTCTTTTCTACTGCTGATCCAAAGCCAACAGGGATGGCAGTTGCTGATTTATCTGAGTAAATTAGTAATGCCATATGATGATGTTAGGATTTTTCCCTCCTAAAACACTTTGATTTGCTAAAACAGGAATTTAAAAACTTCTCAGTGAGATGCAGCTGTATCTGTGGTGGAGTGTGACTGCTGTTTAGATACAGTGTTACTGCACACTGCTGAGTCCATGAATGCAGCTCCTATTAAGGGCCCAATGTACTGACCCTGTTCTGTGCCTTTGTCAGCCATCTTCTGATGCACAGGAGGCAGTGTGTGAGAATTAACAGCACATGCTGCAGGTTTGCGTCTTGGAACCACCACTCATGGCAAAGCTGATGAAAAAAGCCATCTTTCCAGGGGAAATGGAGCCAAGAAAAGGGGCACTGAATAGCCACAAGCTGAGTAGAGAACAGACTGTTTCCTGTAAGCTGCAAACCACTTGCGTGAGTCATGTATGGCTGCACAGCAAAGGCATAGGAGGGCTGGGGAAAAGGAGGAAAAAGCTGTCAACTTCAAACTACCTGAAGAATCAATGAGGACCCACAGTGAGACATTATGGCTTAATACTGTCCTTCCTGCAACTGTCTGCATACATTCCCATTTCCCCAAAGGATGCTTTTGTGCCTTTCCTCCTGCCGCTCAAACATCCTCAGAAGGGAGCTCTCAAGAATAATGTCCTCTGGGCCAACCCACATGTCAGAGTGTGGCTGGTTTTTTTCCCTCTACATTCATCATACAGCTCTCTCTGGTGCCTGTTTAGGCTTGGAACCAGTCTGTCTCCTCTTGTAACAGCTTCCTTGTGGGAAGACAGCTCTGATATAAGCCATGTCTTCAAACCCACAGGCTTGGTGCCTCTCAATTCCTCTTCATATGCTTTATGTAGCTTGGTTGTGTTGTGCTGGTGTATCTCTGCTCTGGATCAAACTTTTAACCTCCAAAGCTATGCCAGGTGCGGCTCTGGCAGGAGAGAGTCAGTGTGGAGCCATTGGTAGAAACCTGCATGTGGACAAACCTTGCTTTTCTCCAGTTTTGCATACAGGAGCTTCATAATACTGACATGATGTGATAACCCTGAAGGTGAACTGAACTGGCAGGAATATCATGCTGACAGCAGAGAACACCTCTGTTCCGTGGGAACGCCTGTATGACGGAGACCAGGCAGAGCCGCTATGCATCACTTGTGCTTACAGGCACAGGAACCATCCAGGGCTGCCCTGCCCTGCCTGGTGTAAGCTGGCAGGGATGAGACCTGGAATATGTTAGCAAGTGGAGTACTATCTATCTCCCTGTAGGTTTGGGAAATCCCTCTGTGCTGTTTGATTCCCAGCAGAGGGCTAGAGAGCAAAAATGAAGGCTAGGAGCAATGTAATGAATTTCTGCCTTGATGATCCTGGGGAGCTGAAGTGACTGATGAGTCAGGCTGTGAACAGCATGGTTTACTGATCCCAGTTCTGCCTGGCTCTGCCTGCTGGGCCTGTATTGCACTGTGTTGGATCCTGAATGTTAGATAGTCTGCAGAAAGGTGCCTAATTGGATTTCCAATGACATTATAAGTGTTGTGGCACTTCTGGAAAGAAGCACAATACAGGCAGAAATTTAATCTTGGCTTCTTACACATGATTAAGTCTTTGGTGAGTTGGGACTGTTAATGGCTATGCATCTGTTAGAGGATTTGAAGATAATTTCACATCTAAAATCAACTCCTTTTCCTGCAGACCACCTAAGACACTTTTAAGAACTTCATTAGGGTTTTAATCTTCATTCTTATACACAATTTTTAAAACAGTGCCACAGTCAGACATTTTACAAGCACTCAAATGTCTAAACAGTGAGGGATGTATTTGAATGTTTCACCTCAGCACCTCTTGCACTTCCACCTTGGAGCAGATCAATAAAGCTAAGATTCCCACCTACAATGGCAGAAATTGCTGATCCTTTTTTTTTTTCGTCTCCTCTAACACTGGATAAGTTCTAGTTTTAGCTAGAGAGATTCATAATTACTTTAAAACTTAGTGCCTTTATTCAAAGGCAGCATCTCTGCAAACAATGACTGAAAAGGTTTGCTCTACAGAGTCCCTCAAGCCTCTGCAGCCAGGGATCTTGCGTCTAGCAGCTGTGAGGAGTCCAAGATGATACTCCTAAACATAACGTAACTAAAAGTGAAGTTTCTTTTGAAGAGCACTGTAACATTAATTGAACCACAGAATGGGCTTGTTCAGATTTCTGTTTCAGGACCAGACTTGTCCAATAGATGTGATAGGAGTATCTGTTTGTTTGCCATCTCCATCTTCTCTCAAGGCTCTGCTACAAACTTGTACAGATCATTTTGGGAGTAGCAGAAGTAACACACCCCTGTTTCCTCACAGCTTTTTTCTTCAAGTCTAGGAAGGCATCAGTACCAACTGGCTTTTGCTGTACTGCGGGCATTTAAGAGATCTCTTGTGTGCTTTCTCAGCATTATGAGAGTCTCCGTCCTCTTCTGCTTGCCTAAAATATATCAGAGCTGAGTATTTCTGAGCTCTCTACAGATCTGTCAAATTTGGTTAGAGTTTGATTGGATTCAAAAGTTGGCAGCAGATGAAGGGATAGACCCTCCTCTCCCCCCCCCCCCCCCCCCCCCCATATGCATGAACACACGGACTGTATAGGAAACTGGCTAAAAATAACCTAGTTTATGTTGCCATAATGAATTCATCATTTTAGAAAAAGGCAGGACTGCCTGGAATTTTACTTGGAAGGGGTACAACAGCTCAACTGTTTGGTTGGAGCCACTGAACCGATACCTTGAGATATCCTCTTTCAAAACGAACGCAATCCAGATAAATATAAGACACATATACTGTGCTGGTGGCATGTGGGGACAGATCTGAGTTAGCTTTTAGACTTGCAAGCAAAGAATCATAACACAAATTAAACAGAGAGGATGACACCCGCTCAAGAAATGGGCAAATCCTGAGCAGTATCCCATTCTGAGACCAGTGCTCCCAGCTTGACTGCTAGTGGTACCTGATCAAATTAATGTTAGCATGCCTGTAGGTCACCATATCCTCTGAGGTTGCTCTTGATATTTTTATAGCACAGACATTTCTGCCTACTTGAAATAAAGGAGATTCTGTCCTTGCTTGTGGATATTCCATGAGTGGTAAAAAGTCAGTAGATAAATTATTAGCTGCAAATTATTCTCCTGGCTTTACTGTCCTGCCTGCCTCTCTGGACGGCTTAATGATTCAAGAGTGCTAATTTGTATAAACACAAACATCACTCTGATTTGCATAGTAGCAAAACAACATTGTGCAGAGTCGGGAAACAGAAATGCATTCCTGTGTGGGATAAACAATTTTTCCAAGGCCTGCAGATCTTAACCACACATCAGAATTATGTACCTGATTACCATGAAGGGTGTGAGATACAGGGGTGTTTCATGTCAAATCCATAAGAACTGCCCAGTATAACAGTTACATATCCAGGCATTGCATAAAAGGAGATCTTTTTCTTGTGCTTGTTGAAAAGGCTGCTTATTGTATTTGCAAGTGTTACCTGTCCAGTGAAGTCTTGTCACTGTGCTGGGGGATCAGGGATGCAGACTGAACCTGCAATCATGAGCTTTTCATGACCTTTTCTGAGTTTTCCCAGAAGTCAGGTACCACACAGGGGTAACTTGACTTCAGTCTTAAATGTTGTGGGGAAACTTGTGTAGAGAGCGCAGGACCAGGCTGTAGCAAATACAGCAGCTCATCACACTGGAGAGATGTGCTACAGACATCTGCGCTCGTACATTCATCTAAATGCTGCTGTGACTCAACTTGGGCTTATTGGCAGGACAGTCTACCTGAGAGAGCTCCTAGTAGAGAGCAAGGAGCTGAAACAACTCCAGTCTGAAGGAACTAATCATCTGAGAGATGTGTACCCCTCAGTAGGTTTGGAGAGGGTTGTTAGTGATGGACTTCAGCAAACTCAGATGATTTGGGAATTTTGGGAAACTGAGAACTCTGAATTGTGTTTGAAAACCTTCATTAAAATGAAAAGTTTCACAGTTAACATTATACCTGCCCTTCTCATGTTCTTTTCTTTGATCTGTTTCCAAATTTCCAACATTTAAAATGCTGTTTTGAAGTTTTCAAATGAAGCAGCAGTCTATGCCCAATGTCACAGCAACTTTACAGGGCCAGATTGGAGACTCTAACACAGAATAATAAACAATTACTGTGACTATTGAGTTTATGGCTTAGAGACACAAACTTAAACCAGCAGTGTCTTTATTTTAAGTGTTACAAGGAGACTATATGGGAAGCTTTTAATGACCAAAAGAGGAGTTTTATTGGACAATAAGGGAGAAGGAGGTAAATGTTACTTGTATTCTTGCCCCAAAAGAGAAATTGTAAATGCCTAAGACCTCTCCCCATAATTATCGAGTCAGCTTCTGCCATTTAAAACATTAAACAACATACGGGTATTGAAAGCAAAACTGCCCAGGTACTTAAGGTCTGATCATCTAGAAAACTAGGGCAGCAGAGATACTCAGTCTGCTATGTGTTAGTTGTTTCAATTTTGCACTCACCCTCCCACATAGGCCCGACAGCATCAGAAGCCAAGAGCTAGTCGAGGTTTTCTGGCATGTGACAGAGTTGATTTACTTTGTGTAACTTCCTCATATTCAGCTACTTATTCTCAATGTGCTGCAAAAATGTCAAAATACACCACCACAAACTCATCTCTCTTTTCAGGGCTTGTTTTAAAATGGTAATAAAAACTGAGATTAGAGATGTCCCTAGCTGGAATAGAGAGTGCTGCTTTCTAAATCTAAGTAAAAACCAGTCTTTCTCTTCTGAAGTTTCTCCTGGGAGTTTTGAATTTAGAAGACATTAAATGTTGAAGGGGAGAGAGACCTGGAACATGACATAGAGCAATTAACCATGCAGCACTGCAGGGGATGGCTGGTACGCACACAGTTCCCAGGTCCAAGACACAGGGCTTTCCATGCACAAACCCTATACCATGCTGGTGGGGTACAATCATTAATAAAAGGCAGCTGCTGTTTGTTTGTTTTTTTTTTTTATATATATACAGTTGCAAGTGAAAGACAATAGCATATTGGTGAGCCTGAGAGGACAAGACTGAGAGGTTTACTCTTAGTTCAAGTTCACATGCTCATTAGCCAAGCTTGGGATGATCTCTCGATTTGCTTGAGGAGTGAAGGGCTTCCCAGGACAGTGACTTTACACATCAACCAAGCATAAACAGATAGACATGTCTAAGTGCGCTAGCTAAATCTCCAGCCATAAAGCACACATTTAAGGTTTGAGCTGCAGGGTGGTTGTTACCTCAGAAGCTTTTGTCCCTCTCTAGGAATATTGTCTACAGGTGTGGGAAGCACATTTTTGAACTGCAACGTAGCCATAATTGTATGCCAAAACTCTAGACTTCTGATGAAAGCCAGCACATTGGAATCAGGGCTTTAAGAAAGCCTGGAAATAAGGAAAACACAAGAATTTGAATCTCTGAGGAAAGAATCCAGATCAAAACCTACAGGAAAACTTGTTTTACTACTAGAAGAGGAGGCCAAAGCCAATCTCTAGTGGCAGGGGTTGGCTTCTCTCTCTCTGCATCTGCCTACTCTATGGCAGAGAATACGGTTATAATGGCCACAGCATGGACCAAAAATCTAATTGCCTTTCTGAAAAAGGATTTTATATTGATGTTACCCCTTCTGTTACATAGCAACACAAGAAGCAGTAAATGAGGAAAAGGAAAATATGCTCCAGGAAATCAACAGCTCAATGGAGAAAACGTTGCTGAGTTTGTCAGACAGCTTTAAAGCATGGTGGGTTTATTTTTGGTTTGTTTTGGTTTTTTAAATAACAAAGTTGCACTAAAAGAAGGAGGACTGCTGATGATTCAGGGCTACAGAACTCACTTTACCGCAGTGTATTGTTGACCCTGGGAAATTTTAACTCCTGGCTAGGTAGACTTGTGCTGCAACTATTAAGCCAGCTGCTACTCAGACCTGTTCAATGCTGATTCAGCCCCAGTGATCACTGGAAGGCTGAGTTACTAATTAAAGGTGTGCAGAGCGTTCTGTGGGGCTGGAAGACATGTCACCAAGGAAACAGTGGTGGTTTTATTATATGAATTCATAACTAGCTTTGGATTTCCTTCCAGAGCCAGAGCATATTAGAATATTAACAAGGAGGTGCCACTCCCTAAAACCAGTGAAAGTGGTTAAGCAGGAGGCTCAGTAGTGATGGGAACTTGGCTGTGGATACCTGTAAAACAAGCAAGTAAAGAGGATTCCTTAGCTGAACTGGAAAATCAGGAGATTTCTGGTTCAGCCAGTAAGGCCAACATCGACCAGCAATATTTAGGGCTTGCCACACAAGGGTGGGTTTTTTTGAGCAGAGATATCCAGAATAATTATTTTGAATTCCTGTGGATTCATATTCTCAGGAAGTCTGACATCCCTGGCGTTATTCTGAAATAGCTATTCCACTTTGTCTTCACGTTGCATCTTATTCTGGAACAATTTCTACAGGCAGTTAGAAATCACAGGGATTCTTGCTGTTGGGCTGACTGTGCTGGGATTGCACTGGGCATATCCCCACTCCATCCTTCTGCTCTCTCAGAAACATTTTTGGGGGAACTAGAAACAAAAGACTTCACACTTTTTTAGAGTTTGTACAAGACTTCCTTTATTATAAATAAAGCTGCATGAGAAGATCTATACAAATTCAACAGTGTCCTGCTATAAAAGCAGCGGTTTGAGTACAGCATTGTCAATCAAGGAAGACCTTAGTTTGGAGAGTTTTGATGTTACTGCCTATCATCTCAGCTGCATTGCCAAGATTGATCTTCACACTACAGTTTTGCTTCTGAGCTAACGTATTACACACACCCCCCAGTCCTAAGAAAAAAAGACAAGTAATAAATAAAGCGATTTACTACATAGGATCCTATGAGAGCTAACCCCTCAATGATCAGCAGCCAAGCTGTTAAAGGTGGGTAAAGTCTCATTTCTTCACCACAGAGAAAACGTTGGAAAGGCTTTGCATGAAAACTGTCTGGTGAACAAGCACCAAATCCTGCTGCTTGAATGCTGGATAAAGTTTTGGATCCCTTTGCTAAAACACATCTTTATACCCCCGTAAGACCTGTATGCAGAACAACTCAGAGAGAGAGAGAGAAGCTGTATTCTATGGCTGCCACATACTAAAAAGTGAATTCCCAACAGCTCCTCTTAAGACATTCTGCTCCTGAACAGCAATAATAACCTTAGACCAAGACATTTTTTAAAGGCAAACGGCTCCTGAGGCTATGTTGTACATCAGTGGCTGCTATCAAGCCACCACTAATTCCATTGCTTTGACAGAGCCTATAATAATATATTAAAACCACAATTTGAGGGTGGAGGGGGTGGCTGGAAACCAGCAGAAGGCAACAGGAGTTCATCTGTTAAATTCACCTCGTGAGCAAATAGCAAGAACAGCACTGAGACACAAGAAAGGGGTCCAGGACAGGCTGCTTACCCTTCCTTAGGGTCTATCAAGGAGATAAAGGCATTACCAAAGAGATGTTGTGTGTTTATTACTCACGTGTCATATGCTGTTTGGTTTTAAAAGAACGTTATTCACTTTAAACTACAAAATCCCACTTCCACCCCCACTCTTTAAAGCTGCTTATGAATGCTAAGCCAGACTTCAGTCAACGCAGAACTAAACTTGAGTGGCACTAAAAAGTCTTGGGACATTTTTCCTGGCTGACAGCTGATGGAGCTGAACTATCTTATAAACGTTTTTATGAAACATGAGTGTGGCCTTTTACTGATAGGACTAGTACTTGGTGGGCAAAGATTTAATACAGGAGAGACAAGGCAGTCCAAGCAATGATGTGCTTCACATCATGGCCTCCTTTTACCACTGCAGAGGTCTGATCCAGCGAAACGCTGTGTACCCACATCTCCTCTGACGGGACACGTATATACCTCTGGTATATATACTGGTATATGGCTTACAAACAAGATCTCTGCCCTGAGGCTTACTGGAACACAACTTATAATCACAGAGGACTTCTCCTCCCGGACAGGTATGAGTGGGTTCTCTCACAGCCTAAATGCACAGAACAGACCTCTTAAAAGGCGCTCGGGGCAAAATAAGCATATTGCATGTAGGAAAATTAAGCCAAGCAATTAGCTTTCAGAGGAATCAAATCCATAAATTCTTTGGTTTAGCTCCAGCTTGGGTTCCACTAAACCCCATGGGAACACTTCAGGGTCAGTTTGGGCTTAAGAGAGAACAGGCACACACATACAGAAAATGAAGAACAAAAGATTTAATCCACTTATCACTTTAGGTTCCTTTGAGTCTGAGCAGCAGTGCTCGGAGCTGTGTAAAGATGAGTTTAGGCATGTTGACAAGCCCACAGGACTGGCGTTACAAAGCTTTGTTCAGACATTTTAACAGGGGAGTTACCTTACTCTGTTCAACAGCCTTTTCTTCCCATCCTCCCCCTGCTCAACCTTATGTAAAAGTTATTTTTCAACCCTGAATGTAATTTCCTGAGAGACCTGGGTCACAAATTTGTTTCTGTTCTTTGGACAGTCTAAATTTAGACTCCTGACAGGAAATGGCAGAGAAATTTTTGTTTGTCTCTGGCTGGGCTGGGAAGGGAACACATTTAGAAGCAATTCTGACCGCAACTGCTTAAGCATGACCTGCCTGCCAGCAGCCCATACAAAGCTTGATCCGCTACAGGCAATGTGCAGTAAACCTGGGCAGGTAAAAATGGCAAATTGCTTGGGTTTGTAAACAACTTACACAGCTTCCAACGTAGCCTCCAGGCTCCAGCATTCACCCACCCTCCCTGTACCTCTGCTTGTCACTACCTGCTTGTCGTGTCCCCTGAGATTGCTCCTGCGCTCCTTCCTACTGGGGAAGGCTTGCTTGGTTGTACTAATGAAAGCCAGGAGCTTACAGCACTCGTCAGCGTTAGCAATTAGTCCTGCCCTGTTGCTCTGCCGGCCTTGGCAGGCTCCCAGGCACTCATCGCCAAAAGTGCTGAAGCAAGCACTGATCATCCAAGACTCTTTCCTACTGGCATTACCCACCAGCCTCTTCTCTCCCATTTTGCTTCCTACCCCTTACTTTCTGCTCAGAAATATTACCTAACCACCCTATAGCCGTGATAATAAAAGCCAAGGGGAGCAGCAATTTGAGCAGAGTTCCCTGTCCCCACCTGTGCTTTCTTATAAACCAGGTGTGGAAATGGGAGTTACAGATTTCTCTGACTTTGTGCATGAAATGTCCCTCATGGGTGGAGGGACAGACGAGCAGCTATCAAGGAGGTGGTGAAATGCTGTATGTTGTCTCTAGTAGTGATACAGGATTAAATCTTCTCTCTGATGCATATGATAGAGAGGGTTGATAAAAAGGGACCTATGGAGTCATGGTAATATTATCCCTGATGGGTCTCACCACCCAGAACAACTACGCTCTTGTAAACAGGGTTCAGAGAAGCCCTAGTGTAAGACACTGCAGGAAATCCTAGTGTAAGAAAATGGTAGGAAAGGCCCCTCAGCACTGGAGGTCAGGCTTCCAGGACCAGCACAAAGCAGATCTGCACTCAGATCCTGCATGAAGCACATGAAGGAGGGTGAGGAGCTACTGAGCCCTCTCCTTTAGCAAAGCCACCTCGCCAGGGCTGGGCAGCCCACTGGCACAGCACTAACATGCTGCTTCCTGAGGGGGTTCAGGCATCTTCATTTCGGCATTGGGTTTTTTTAGCACATGCCTTGAGGTTCTCCCCTGGCTTGAAAGCCTGCAGAAGCTGTCATTTCCCCATCACACTCCCCACTCAGCAAATGACAGTGTGCTAGCAGCAGCTCCTGAGCCTCATCAGAGCAGCAGTCTTTAAAAGGATTGAGCAGACTCTATGTGGAGGCAAACAGGTATCTGTTTTTTGCCTGGGTATCTGGGAACAGAAGGGATCCAACACAGACCACAAGGCAGCTGCAAAGACAGCGCTGCCAAGCTCTGCTACATGTGCACCACTTTCATCCCCTCCTAACTCAGAGCCATCCTGCTAGCCTTGGCCTCATTAAAACCATGCTGAGAGAGTCACACTCTCATTTGGAGGGTAATTGTTCCCTCCTGCTACCAGATTGCTGAGCTTGGTTTCATTACAGGATAATTTTGGAGAACTGCTTCTTTTATGAAAGCAAAACCTGTAGCAGTCCTTTCTCTCTTGGCTGTTCTCAGCCTTGCTGCCCCGAGGTAAGGAAAACAAACAAACCAACCCAAATGCCAGAACTCAATAATGGTGTTTCTCTCTTTTATCTAAGTTAACAAAGGTTCCTGTCCATTTATCCATGGAAAATGGCAAGGAATATAACCCATTAGCCATGTTACCATGAAGAAAATGGAAGATTCAAATGAAATGGTCTGAAGACACAGACCTTGCTGCCTGCTCTGCTACATCCTCCCCGGGGAGAAAAAATGTGCAGGGTGCAGGGGTGTTTTTGAAAGCCAGGACAAGTGATTTAAACTACTGCTGCAAGTCCTATCAAGGCGGCTTTTTTTTTATAACTACAGTTCCCTTTTGACTAAAGAGCTGTGGTTGATGTAAGGATCTCCATCCAGTCTGGATCTTGCGTGTGACCCTCCTCCCTACATCAGCACTGAGTCTTATGTCTTATCCTATCAGAGCTCCTGCAGTCCCAAGATCCTGCCTCTGATTCCTCCGCCCTTTTCTTATCTCCCCCTTCCAAAGGAAATTAAGTATTTGGCCACCACTACCGTTTGCATTGCAGGCATCTGAATAAATCAGTCATATTTGCTGCTCACCACCACTGTGGTGTGACTAAGGCACAATAGAAAAATATATTCTTAGCTGCATAAAACCCAGCCAGAACAGCAGTGGACCAGCAACTTACTTTTACACCATGTCTTCCAGTTTCTCCCTATCCTCCCCCTATCCCGTCTCCCTTACTGCAGAAACCATGGCCCAGGACTGGTTCTGCTGCAGAACAAGAAGCTGTACTGGCAAAGTCAGTTGCCTCCAGGAGGCTTTGGAAAGCTGCCCTCTGGACTTGTGCTTCGAGGAACAAGCGTTTTCCTGCTGGTTAAAGGGATTGCTTATGGATCCCATTGGTGTGTGCAAGGGGAATGTGCACCGTGTACTCATTTATCAGTGCAGACGTGTTCCTGAGCATCTCGTGGAATGTGTCCACCGTCTTCCTGTAAACATCCCTGTGTAGCACAAAAGGACGGAAAAGGTTGAGAGGCTCAGCCCTCTGGAATATGATGGGGAAGCCCAGCTCTGCTGGTACCTTCCTATTGCCGATGAAGAAGTGGTAGAGCTTCTTCTCATGCAAACATTTCTCCAGGAATTTCAGCATGTCCTGTAGACGGGCCTCCAACTTCTCTGGGGCCCAGTCCTGACTGGGACGTGCCTGCAGAAAATGCAGCATTACTGTCTTCAGGTGGTAGTTGGTAAGCCCGCTTGGACCTGTGAGGCTGCACTGCTTCCCGTGGAGGAAGGAGAGGATCTGAAGGCAGCTGACATGGCAGGCATTAGCAGGCAGCGTTTTGGAGATGAGCTGGATGAACCTCCTCTCATACACTGCGAAAGTGAGAAACCAGTGAGTGCTGGAGGGGAGGTCTGCTGCCAGGCCACTCCGAGGGAAATGAGAGATGAAGTAAACATCAGAGTTCTCGTACTGCACCACAGGGGTGAGGTTGAAGGCAATCGATTTCCCTGATCTAAATTTTATCTTCAGGGCTCCTGGTGAGTCCAGGAGGCTGAAGGAAAGGTCAAATTCATACTTGTGGGAGATTCTGTTCCAGGCCTTGGTGACCGCAATCTGAAACCACTTCATGACTTGGTTGGCATCCAGATATTGAGTATTTTTGAAGCACAGGAGGTCTTCCATCTCACTGCTGGGCCTGGTAGTATTGACTTGGCTATGGAGGAGGCACAGCATATCTTCCCCTAGTTTAGTCTTGTCACAGATGCAACCTGTGACATCCTCACCTGCCCTACATACCTTGACAGTGCCATAACCTTGTTCATCTGGGGGAAAAGGGTCACCAGAGCACCAGACCTGGGACCGAAAACAGTATGGCTCAGGAGGGGCAAAAGGCACTATCAGATCACAGACAAAAGGTTTACGCACTCTCCAGTTCTCATACATGCTCCCCACACCCATGCAGTCTTCCACTTCCATGTCAGCATCCCGGTTACAAACACTCCTCAAGGCCTCCAGCAGGTCATCTGCAAAGCCTTCCACCAGCTCCCGCATCCTGGCCATGTCTCCGGTGGTACCCAGGATGCGCTTTTCATAGAAGCTAGCCAAGACAGCCTTGTCAGGGAAGGCCACTCCTTTAAACGCTTTCCCCAGGACAGCCATGTCATCCTCTTCTCCTCCTGTGTCCTGCCAATTCCCTTCCTGGAAATCCTGTTTTCAGGAAGATGACCATGGAAAGGGCAGTCCACATATCCCATCGGACCCTTTCCTCTTTACTTTCCTCCACTACCTCTGCAGCCTTTTCCAGAGCCTTCTGTGTGGCTTCCTGATCTGCGATTTCCTGCTCCAAGCGCAACTGCTCCAGCCGAAGGCTCTCCTCCCGCTCCTTCATCTTCTGGATTATTTCTTCCATGTTCTCGGGGACAGTGCCATTCTCTTTAGGGAAGAGGAGCGGATGGTTGATGATAGCTGTAATCACCACTAGGCACACTCGAAAGACTCCCACAGGCATGGCAGTTCCTTCCCTGGAAGAGAAAGAAAGGTAGAATGACCTCCGATTAGGAGTATATTCCCTTAAGAAGAAAAATGAAAGAAACTCCCCACTTGAATAAAAGCTTTGGCATCCTTTCTAGCCCTGAAAAAACTGCTTCAGTCTAGAAGCTCCTAAGTGCATGCCTGTTTCTGCAAGTTATCAACCAAACTTCCCAAAGAGACTTTATCAGCAGATGGCAAGGATCAAAGTGTCCTCTTATCAAATTAACCTCAAAGAACAGAACCGTGAAGGCACTTGCTACTGTCAACCCACTGTGATGCTGTTGGGGCAGTGTGGGAGGGCATGTCCTTCCTCCCTCCTTTAAAGTTCTCAGGACAGAAAGGGAAAGAAGCAGACAGGACCTCCCTAGGTGTAAAAAAGCAGGACTGGAGATGAGCACTGCTTTCCCTCAACATAAGGCTAACATTGCAGACATGGCAATGGCATAAGCAGGGCTGTTGTGGCCAACTTCCGTGTTAAGCATGTCTCGAGACCCACACAGCCTCCTTGGATCAGAGCAATCTTCACTGCCAGCGCTGGTTATGTGCACCTGGGTGGGAACAAGCCTGCAGGGTTTTGTGCTTCCAAGCAGGCACTACAGGCAAAGCTCCTCCTGCCTTTCAGCACCATCAGGATCAGGCTGTGGCAAACCCTCCCAGCCCCCAGGATGCCTCATGACCACAGTCCCCAGAAAAAGGGCAGAGGCAGAAAGACTGCTAAACTGGAAAGTGTTTCCTTTAGCCCAGTGGTTTTAAAAGCATCTGGTTGTTTATTTTTGGTGCTTAATTCACTGTTAATCTGTGGAAGACATTAGTAAACACCATGGCTTTGATCTAAGTCATCTCCTCCAAACAGCCATCCTTGCAGCCAGCTCACTCCCATTTGAAGTGACCTCAGCACGGCTGTGAGACACATCCCAGGCCTCGGTGAGTGCCGCAGGCAGCCGCGTGCCAGCAACAGTCCCACATCTCACCCCTTGCGCAGGCCCTTGCCATGACTGAGATTGCTATGGTGTTCTTGAGTTGCTTTGGGTGGTTACTGGCTATGCTGCTTGGACCTCACACTTAATAAAGCTTTCCATGCCAAGGGGCTCATGATGAAAGAATTTAACCCCAGCTTTCCAGGACACAGTCTCATTGCTGTGGCATCTGCCTGGCCCCAACAAGGCCTCCCAGAGGCCTGGGACAGAGGGTGCTCACGCTAAAGCCTGGGCTGTTTCCTTCCAGGTGGCATTTCTATTTCTGGAGGGCTGGCATCACTATCACGATCCCAAGCGCCTGCTCAGGGCAAGACAATCTGAGGTTGTTACCCACTGCTGAGCCGTGGCAAGCTCACCAGTCCCTCTTTCTAGCAATGTCACCCCTCAGTCCTAGCACAGGGAGATGAGAAGGACAAGGTGGACAAGCAGAGGTATTTCTTCTTCCAGCTGGGGCATTTTAACACAGTCCCTTTAATGCCTCAAAAGAGTGTTTGAGAGAGAAGGGTTTCTGTTACAGAAATGAAGTGTACCCATAAAATACCTAATTAATCAGACCAGAAATAGTAATTTCATTCCTAACAAACCAATTCATCCTGCAGTGGGAATGAGGCTGTTTCACAGAGAGCCAAGAGATGGTGAGGCACCATGTGTGCATCAGGGGCTGAGGGCTTTAATTCACTCCCCCTGCAATAGCTCCTTCCTGGCCTGAACGTGGTGTGTGTTGGTACCACAGCGATCCTGCTGTCCCAGTGTCTGGGCAAGGAGGAGAACATTCTGGCAATCTCATCCATACCTCCACAGGGTATGCAATAAAGATAGATCCATCCCAGTGGGCCTTGTTATCATTACTGCACAACAAACTGCTGGCTTTCGACTGCAGGAACCTAGATTTCCTTGATGTGAGCACTTACCGTACATGGGAACTGTATCCTTCGGCATGCAATTATCTTTGCTTACAAGAGGGCTGGGACTGGAATAACAAGGGAAGGGAACAGTATTGAGATGCATTGTCCAAGCAGCAAGAAAATTCACATGGCGCTCAGCATAACGCTATGTGCCCCTCCCTGTGTAGCATTTACTAACTACCCTTTTTTTAGATCCCATGTACACACATAGATGAATGCCTTTATGCAGACATTGCTCTGGAGATGCTCTGCAGGCCCTTCTCATCCTTTTTACATTTACATTAACTCTTTAATTCATCAGGCAATGAATTAAAGATGAATTAATGTTTAAAGCTGGGTGTTCCAGTTATTCTGTGAGCTCCATGCCTCGCCACATTTTAAAAATAAAAATAAACTGGAGTTGCCCTGCATTGCAAAGGGCTTTATCAGTTTGCCAGGGCAGGGCAGGAAGCACTGGTGAGTTCCTTTCCTCAGTGCTATGCTCTTGCAGACCCTGTGTGCTTTTCAAGCTTAAAAATAACATGGCCAGGGGCCAGGTGCCTCCTCTTGCAGTCTTGACCAGGATGACATTGCTGCTCTGCCCTGCTAGATGTCTGTCCCTGCAGATGAAATGTTTTACTGTTACCAGATTACTTCTTAGATGCATAAGGCTTAGGAAGATGCGTAAGGTTAGGAAGCCCACACACAACCTCTTCCCCCCGGAAACTCTACAGGCATCAACCTTTGGAAGACAGTCAGGATGAGAACTGAAGTCACAACATCTTCAGGTCGCATGAATTTGCAAGAGGCATGTCTGTTTTCAGCCTGAACGGAGGAAGTTCTCCTGGTCAAAACTGCCCTTTTGCTACTGTAGCTATTCACACCAGAAAATGAAGGCAAACATTAACCTCAGTTAAGGCTTAAGGTTAATGATGCTCAGTGACCAAGGTCAGTGGAGCCTGGCCTTGACAGCAGCAAGGGTGGTGTGGGCAGAGTGTTCCCACATCTCATCAGACACAGCTTTCCTACTAAATAATACAGGTGAAACCAGTAACACTGCCTGCTAAGGTGGTCCAGCCTTCTCCATAACAAAGGCCACTCTTTTCCCTTGCTTTTAACTTCAGCCCAAGCAACTCAAGTCTGATAAAAATATTTATGCCTGCTCTGGCTCAGACAGCTTTTGTGTGGGGAAGAGAGAGAGTGCAAATGTTTCCAAGCTGGAGACTAAGAAAGAGAAACATCACTGTTTCATCTATGCATCAAATTTAGCAACATTTCAAGTAGTGAAGGGTGGAGAAAAGTATTTATGCGTTTTTAAACAGCAAGTTCCCAAAGCAATCTTCAACCTTTTCCAAATTTCTGGCCCTGCCAGTTTTTTCTCATTCGAAGTATAGACAACGTCCAGACTTGGTAACAGGCTTACATCTAACTACCTTCTGCAGACCCTCTTGCAGCAGTCCCAGGGCTCCAAAGACCCCCCTGAGGTAGGCTGCCGTGGTCTTTGCCGCATTACAGGCAGGCCACCTCCACCAGCAGCTGAGCCTGCCCTCGCCCTGCTCCCTGGACCAGGGCATTCCCCAGGTGAGAGAACAGAGATCCCACCTCTTGTGCTCCTGTGGGCACAAAGCAGGGAAAGCAGCAGCAAGACCAAGGAAAGCTGCTCGGGGAAGGGAGAAGGGCTGGGGGCAAGCGAGTCCATGGATCCTCACCGTCTTGATGTAAAGCTCTCTCTCTGCTCGCTGCCCAGTACGTGATGCTGCGTGTTCAAACCTGCCTCTTGCACCAGAATTAGTTTCCTTCTGGGCTTTTCTGTGGCACTCACTGCTTCAGTGACTGGGTGCTTCACTGATTTTTAAGGTTAATGACCGCTCTGAACAACCCTGGGAAGTGAGGGGGCAGGTGCTGTCCCACTCTCCAGCTGGGGAGCGAGGGCTCAGAGAGATAAAAGCAGCTGATAGCTCTGCTGCCCAATTAGAAACAATGATCAGCTGCATCCTGCCACACTTGGTATGCTCAAAGGCTTCACCAAAACCACCTGCAGACCTCCACCCTCAGCTCCCAGGCAACTTAGGTCTCATCCTTTCAAGCCTGAACCAGCCTCTCCAGCTGGAGGATCCTGATCAGCCCCACAGCAGCTCCAAGAGGGGAAGGGGAAAGATGACACTGCTATCGTCCAGTTCAGGTTGGTGCCATGAAGCCACAGGCAGAAGGAGGCCAGCTCTCACGCTAGCTAATCTGAAAGCCCTTTGCTGCACAATTCAGTAATGTTTGGTTCACCTGCTCACCTGGAGCATGGTTACACGTAGCATGTTGCAAGGAAAGGGAAGCAGCACATGAAGCTCATAGGAGCGTAAAGCCTTCGCACAGCCAGGCAGTGGCTTGCCTAAGGTCAAATGAAGGATGGAAGCATCCGCTGCATGGGGACTTTAAGACCTGGCCGAAATCCCTTTGCATACATGTCATAAAAACCAAGGGGTGAGTATGCCCAGAGAGGCTTGCCCAAAAACTGCCACTGGAAAAGACTCTTCTCCTTTGCCACATTTGGACAGCGCCAGCCACACCAAAGGCTGGAGGAGAAATGGGCTGGAGCTCTGAAAATGGTCCCTCAGGTGCAACTTGACTCACCAGCCATTCTCAGCCCTTTGGCATTGGAGCAAAGGCAGAGTTACAGCTCCTCATCAGCACAAATGCAGCCCCCCAAGCCAAAAAACTGGTGCTGAGCTCTGCAAACCAGCACTCACTGTGCCTGTATCTCTGCAGTAACTGTCTCTGCATCACCTGTGCGACCCTGGTCCCTGTACAAGTGGCCTTGAAGGAAAATCATCTGCAGAGATTACTGCAAGACAACACAAAAATAGCCATCGCACTGTTTCCAGACTGTAGTCAGCCCTGAAGATGAATAGTGCTTGCAGAGTTGTCCTGGTTTGGCAAAAACAGGACTATT
>NW_009601974.1:86372-109067 GCF_000690535.1 Cariama cristata | reverse complement strand
CATTTTGTGTCTCAAAAAAAAAAAAAAAAGAAAAAGGCAAGAGTGGTCTGCATTCCCGATTTGCTAGCAATGCTGCAAAACCCTTGCAAGTACTTTGAATATGTATGGGTTCATTAAAACAGTTGTTTGGAAATCATCTGTTTGCCAGAAGTGGTGATGCTTAAAATGACCATCTGATGTGGGTTTTGCCATTGGCCTGTCATGTCATTTCATGTCATTTCATTTCATTTCATTTTATAACAGCTTCAGAGTGCTGCAAGGATGTGTTGTTGCTATTCTTCCCAAAAGCTTCAGCAATGCAGATACTATGGACTAATAGTAACTGAAACAAAAGACCTTGCTGTACTTCTCAGAGTGAATTAGGAATCCAAGGTCGAAAAGCAAACTGCAGTGCAACTTGTATGGGGTAACATAACAGAATAGAAGTATTCACAAATCTTATTAGAGAG
Organism: Cariama cristata; assembly: GCF_000690535.1. Classification (NCBI taxonomy): domain Eukaryota; kingdom Metazoa; phylum Chordata; class Aves; order Cariamiformes; family Cariamidae; genus Cariama; species Cariama cristata. Next base: position 108,618 of record NW_009601974.1, on the reverse strand, counting down.
TTTAAATGAAAAGTGTTCCTTAAATAGACTCTTACTTAGTAGATGAAAAAAATTTCTTAGTGAAGGTGTGAGGAAATAGCTATTTTAGGACTACAATTAACTATATCAGCTCAATTTTAATAGAACTAGTACATTTAATTGCATTCCTAACAGATTTTCTGTTCTCCAGATGATTAACTTGCAGAATGAGACCAGCTCAAAGATTAAAATTTCATCAAGTATCTAATGGCTTCTTTATAATATAATTGTGTTTGGTTTATAATAGTTCTTTTCTAAAGAAAACCAGCCTTTATCCATATAGCTGTAGACACTATAATTAGACTCTTTTTTATCTTGGTATAAACGACATGACCTTGACCTTTAGAGGTTAAACAGATGTGGTTGTTATGGATCACAGTATCTTATATGTTTAGTAAAACATTTATCTATATGTATATACAATAAATAGGGTTTTCTTTTATTTTTGTTTATAAACTACACAAGAGGAGGACTACTTTCTCTTTTCTCTCCATTTTAGACAAATTAACAGAGATGTGTACAACACTTAATGTTTAAAATACCTTAAAGAGGTTTATTTTTAAACTACCTGTATATTTAAACTATCTGTACAAATCAATAGTAGGATGTATATCTGGAAAAACAAAATATTGCAAGATTTGTGACTGAAGAGCCCCTAAACATTTTCCCTTGCTGCTGAGGGCTGGGAGAGGTACCTTTTGTTGTACTGTAGTTCCTCAAGTTCACTTGTGTCATGTCCTGTCAGTTTGCTATTACACTCCCGGATCCTCTGTAGTGCTTGTGAGCCATACTGTTAGGGGTCTTGCTAGCAGTCTTTCTTATTACTGGCCCTTTCGTGTTCTTAGCCCATTCTGGGAGCTTATTCATAAATCTCTGTGATGCTCCAAGTTTCTATTTCAGCTTTTCTAGTCTGTAGTTTGCTTCAGTTCCACCCAGGAATAACAAAACGTTGGTTTGGGTACTTGTAGGAACAAATGTGTGTGTATTTGGGTTTTGTTTGTTTGTTTTCTTCAAGTGCTGATGTTGAAGCATTGTAGTCTTTCTCTATGTTTATATACTTGTCTGTGTTTTTTATACAACCATCAAAAACATAACTTTGCTTACGGGTGTTAGTGTTATTGTGCAACTCGGCAGCCATTCAGACCTTACTACGAAGCCACCATGGCTATGGAAAGATAAAGCCTTGTGACTTCTTCAGTGAGGGAGTCCCCTATCTCCTGCCCTATTGCAAGTGCTGCTGGAGATGGGGGCGGCTCTCTTTTGCCACTTCTTCTTTCAATCGATACTGGAGATAAAGGCAGAGGGTGTTCATAGTACTGCTTCATTTTCCTTCAGTCCTTTGGCACGTGTGTGTGTGTGGGATCTGTATGTGTGTCTACCCCTTGGTGCCTCACATCTCTTCTGAGATATGCTCTATCACTGGATTTCTCAGTGGGACAGAAATGAATGTGTTTGCTCTTGTTTTGCCAAATACATGAGATATCAGCATGGGTTTTCTCTGGGGATCTTTTTTTCTTTTGCATATAATCCTTTAGCTTCCTGAGAACTTACGCCTGTATACCACGTGGCTTTGTCTCAGGTGGGTTGTATTTCTTAAGGGACGTGAGTCCTCCAGGTCAGCCCTTCTGTGCCACACTGGAGAACCTGCTGTCACTGGTATGGATATTGCAGTGCGAGACGGGAAGGGAACTGTCAGTGCTTCACTGCTGAAGGTGTGTGTGTCTGTCTGTATTTTTAATGTGTGTATGCAGTGAGACTATCCTAATGGTTTAATTAACCCTTATGGCTGGTATAGAGGGTAGAAAATAATTGTCCATTCTATCTGTCTTTTCTAATTTTTTTTTTTTGAACACTGAACTATTCAGACAATTGCCAGAGATTTCTGTTGTACGTGATGATTAAAAACTGGGAGGCTTTATTTTTCTTTTTTTCCTGGTAACTAGATGCTTGCTGGTTTTGAAGCTTTTGACTATGCTAACGTGGGAAAAGGCAGCAGTTTCTATAGATAACTTTCATGGGAAATGTTACTCTGGGCAATTGTACTTGTAAAAGGAATTTCTCCAAGAATTTCCTTCAGGCTTGTGTTTCTTTCTTAAGCTGAGTTTAATGAGATTTAAAAAAAAAATCCTTCCCAGTGGAGTACTAAAGTAAATGGTTACTTTTTTTTTTTTTTTTTTTTTTGTGTTGAATTTGCCATATCAAGGTTCTAGATGTCAAAGGAAGCAGCAGCAGGTACTATATACAAATGAAAGTAAACATGCTCAGGCCATGTGAGGGATGTTGGATTTTTGGCAGATTCAAAACATGGCTTTGATGATAGATTGGGAAACTCTCCAGCTGTAAGAAGTCCAAAGAGAAGGAAGTTGCATAATGAGGTGCCAGGTAACATGAACTGAATTTGGTTGTAATATTATGAAATACTAAGGAATATGAAATTATAAAATCATAGAATGGTTTGGGTTGGAAGGGACGTTTAAAGGTCATCTAGTCCAACCCCCCTGCCATGAGCAGGGACACCTTCCGGTAGACCAGGTTGCTCAGAGCCCCATCCAGCCTGACCTTGGAACTCGTCCAGGGATGGGGCACCTACCACCTCCCTAGGCAACCTCTTCCAGTGTTTCAACACCCTCATTGTAAAAAATTTCTTCCTTATATCTAGGCTGAATCTACACTCTTTTAGTTTAAAATCATTACTACCTATCACTACAGGCCCTACTAGTAGAGTTCATGCTATGAATGGTGCTATTTATACATATTTGTAATTAATTACACGGTCCCCATACCTGGATTTTCTGAGCTGTGAATACAAACCTACAGCTTTCAGCTATTTCCTGTAAGTTGGAATACAGATGTGAAGGCAGTTAAAAGTTTTCTTTGAATGCCACTGCTGTATGTATCCTGGTGAACAGTGTTTCTAGCATATCCTTCTTTCAGGTTGCTCCTTTCAGAAGAGCTGAAAAACAATGCAAGAACCTTTAGTTGCTGACAGCTCATAAGCCAGTGAAAAGGAGGAGAGTTAAATGTGAAACATGGAAAACTGGAGAATACCACAGGAGTTATTGTGTGTCTTTTAGGGAAGCTTCTGAACTGAATAGTCTCATTAAGATATTAAGGGAGGAAAAAAATGAACGATACCAAAACACTGGAGACAACTGTTGAAAGAGGAAACAAAACATGGCAACCTTGTTTTTTCTTTTTTTGTGTGTGTGTGTTTTTTTTTTTTTAAGGGGGGGTTGGACCAAGTGACATCCACAAGTTCTTTCCAACCTAAATTATTCTGTAATTCTAACTCTTTTGGCATTAAAGGCAAAACCCAGATACTAGTATTTTCTGTTTACAATGAAAAATAGATGGGGTTTAGAAACTGAATTATTTTTTCTGGAGTATGTGTATTGATCCTACAGAATTTCCAGCTAGTTTAGGAGCTGGTTCCAAGTAAAATGTGTCAGTGTGTGCTGAGGGCTATATACAGTTATGGGTGGTAGCAGCAGGGAGGGAGCTGCTGAATTTCCAGGCTTGTCTTTCTGAGAAGGCTACAGACTGATGTTTAAATGATTTCAATGTAAGCCCCTCCATCACCAACTCAGAAACCAAAAAAGATTGTATGTCATTACTTGTTATCTATAACTTTAAAAAGAGAAGCTTTGAAGGAGGAAGAGGAAGAGGATTTTGTAGATTGAAGAAGAGTTAAGAGGATGGATCTGGAATGTATAGCAATTGTAATGTCCTAAAGATTAGGAAAGCTTTATAACGATCTTTAGAAATGCTCACTGTAGCAGAGAGAACAGCTGCATTTTGAAAACAAGTTAAATAATTTCCTTTTTTTTTTTTTTTTGTAGTTCCTTAAAGGTGGATGTATTTTAATACTAGTTGAGGGCACTTCTTTTAAAGGAAATAATGGATGCATTAACTTGAGGTGTAAAGAAAACAAATCTCTAGTTGATTGTGAGCTTAATAGAGAGTTGCAAGAACTTCAGGTAGCAGGTGTCATGTTGCATTAGATTCAAGGATTAAGTTTTCTACCAAAAAATCAATTTCCTTCTGGGAAACTTGGTTTTCCTGCTGTCTTTTTGCTGGCGGATGGTATCTGTATTTCTAGCAGAGCGTGGTACCTGGTCATCTCTTAAAGGTTCTGTGTTCCTCAATCAAATATTTCATGTTTGTGGAATTTAAGCCCTCCCCTGAGTCCAGTGAATCTTTTCCTCCTTATTTCGGGATGCTGAGAATCACATGGATAAGTTGAATCTACCCGGAATTTAGCAGATAGGAAGTCCAGTCCTGGTTATGATCTCTCACAGTGGGATCTGACTGCTTGCATTCATAACTCTGCTAAAGTAAGAGTTTTGTTTTCGTCTGTTTAAAGTGGAAATTGAGAGATGGAAATGCTCGTAGCCTATAAACTATATAAACCCCCCGTACTTTTCAGTTCACATGAAGATTGTGAAGATCACAAAAGCTATGCTTAGTCCCTATTGATTTGCACATTTCTAGTCCAAGCACAGATGCGAAGGAACTTACGGATTCTGTGCTTAAAAGGCTGGATTAATTTATTGGTATATGGTATTGAATGTAGTCCCACCCTCTAATGCAAATGCTTTTTTGTTGGTACAAAGCTTTTCTATAGCATATATTGTTTCCAATTAAATTGGTGTGAATTATGTTTGTGAAGGATTCAAAAGTATTAAAATAATGTATTAGATCCTCTACATCAGTACAGTAGGGCATATATCTGGGATTGTTTTGTTATAAAAACAACTAACCCAAAGTAAGTAGCATTTGTGTAGGAATGATCTATAGATTGATTTCAAGACACCTTATCATGGACTGTGATATCCTTTTTCAGATGGTGAACTGAAAAGTTTTCTATTGAGAAATGGAATAAGCTCAGGTTGCCCAAAGAAAAGGCCATATGAAACCTATGCCATGGGGTGAAGTCCACCTGCCCAGACAGAGGAGACCTTGGCTACAGCTGCCCAGCTCTAGCTGACCTGATTAATCCTGGAAAATCCTGGAAAATGAAACAACAATAGAAGAACTTTGTTCCGTAACGGTTGTTAACTTCATACTTCCTGTAACACATTTGGGATGGGAGATCAAAAAGTTATAGAAACCTTGGTGGTGACTGCTAATTGACCTTAGATATGGACTGTAGAATTGGTGAGACGTTTGATGACTGATGCTGATAGTTTATATAAGAAAGCAATAAATAATTAAAGCAGTAGCCCCAGGTGTGGGAGATGAGGGAGCATGACATGGGACATGCACATACCTCTGACACTTGGAAGGCTGAGCTGGAGGGGAACAGCCTGGTGTAACGTCCAGGCCACCAACCAGGACCTGGACACACTGAGCAGTTGGGGTGAGTATTCTGTTCCACAGAGTCTCTGGTGGCAATGTCACCTGGACCTTGATTTGTGTGTGTCATAGAATTGACAAGCTGGAACAGAAATGCCACACCTGTCCTGCTTAATAAGATGCAACTAGATTATGTGACACAGAGTGATGTCTTTCTATTCTTGCAGTCACCCCACCCTGTTCCCCTGTGACAAACCCAATGTGGATAAGATGATGTTAAACAGCATTTGGGCCAAGAGAAGTTTCTGTGAACATCTTACAGGAACAGTTCCAAGCTGGTGATTGCTGTTACTGTTTTACCTCTGCCTTCACCATCTGTCTCCTACATGTAGTCAATCTGCTTCTGCAGTGGGACCGCAGATGGGCTCTTGTCCCCACTTCTACTGTTTGAGCATTTTTATGCCTGACCTACTCAGGGTTGCCTGATTCAGGAAAACAACTTTTAATTGTTTCTTCCCATCCTGTCTTTGAAAATAAAAATTCAGTCTGTTTGGAAAGTAATGGCACTGTGATTTGAGAAGTGGGAGAGGAACAAATCCAGATAGACCGTGGCTTATCTTCTCAGATTGTAATTTTTGAAGTTTTGGCCACAAGGTAAAAGTTTCTTCAATTAATTTATTTTCTACAGTAGGAAAACTTTTAGGAAAGTGATGAGGAGTAACTTGTTTTCTTTTATACCTTTATATTTAGAGTGCCGGTTAGCCATGTTGCCACCTGCTAAGGATTGACATTCTGGGGAAACGGGAAAGGCAAAATCGCTGGTGGAGAACTACAGAACTGGCAACAAATGTACCAGAAAAAGAGACTTTCAGCTTGTATACGGGAAGCTGGAATGGTTAGTTTAGTGACAAATGTTTCTTTCAGAGTGGAGTGGGTCATCTGGGTGAGAAGGTGGTGCCTGATGGTGGAAATTATACTTGGTTAAAGGGAGAAGCTTCAAAATAACTTGTTGAGATCTGAAACTGGCAGTTGGTGTTGAGTCACCTTGGGGTACCTCTGACCCCAATGTGAGCATGACACATGCATCCCTCTGGGAAGTAGTTATGTCTCTTCTGTGTTTAAAGTCCATGTTCCTTGGTTTTAATCTGTTTCTGGAAAACAAGCTTTCTTCAGAAGATGTTTGCAGAAAGCAGAAGGATGGAAATGATACGAAATGGAGCAATAGGGTACTCAGAGGATGAGTCTGGATGTAAAGTGACAGTGTGCCCGTGGTACTGGAAGGTTCGCTCTGGAGCCATACAAATTATCTGTCTTTCATTGTAATCATTGTTGATGTGTAAAATCCATCTTATTTTTCCCCTGTTGCCATCAGCTAAATGCAAGTTGTCTTTCCAAGTTCACTTGCACCTGACAACTGTGCTTTTTTGTGCGTGTAACTTCTGGTAACTATGGTCAGGTCATAGTTGCTACCTGATTTAGTGTTGTTGAGTGACATAATCATGGGCAAAAATAACCCATTCTCTGACTGAAAACAAACAAAAAAATTCTATAACTTTCCTCAACCGTGACCTGTGTTTTTGTGGGTGTGCAAATATGCTATGGGAAGCTAAATGTAAAATATATGGTGGTCCACTGAGCAGGCTTCTCTCAGTCCCTCTTATGACTGGTAGTGTAGCCTACATATAAAACCCGTGGTCAGTTTGCAGTATACAATTCAGAGTGACATGCAATGCAAAATAATCTTTAAAAAAAATTCCAAGGTATTTTCTTTAGTAGCTGCATGCTCTGTCCCCTGCCCAGTCACCACAAATACCATTGCGTGACAGAGCTTACAATTAATAATTAGAGTGGCTTCTGTCTCTAATTAATACAATAATGGTTGCATTTTCTCATGGAATGTGAGTTGAGGATTGATGGGATAGGCCTCAAACCTGGTCAGAGTATAAGGATTAGCCAAACTGACTAACCCTCAGGCTCTTACAGGACTCTTCAATAGCTCCACATGGTTACGCAGTATCTGTGAGTTTAAGGAATAGAAGCGGTTTCAAAAGTAATCTGTGATAAGCTTTTTAATTTCCATTTCTGGCAATGCAAAGGTTGCTATTGGATCTGTAAATTAGTGGTTTGCTCTTAAACGTAACAATGAACGTGGCAGGTAGGGTTCATAGCTCTTACCGTTTCCATAACAGCTGCTGTGTGTCCATCTGCCTAGAGAAGAGAATATGTGCTACAAATTTAAGTAAAGTTTTGTGAGCTACACTAGGAAGAGGCGAGAGAGTGGTAGATTCTTTGCCTTTAAAATTTACAAGTTCCAATTCATAATTTTCTTTTGTTTTTCATAGTATTTTGGCCAAATCAATGTAACATGAAGCTATGAACAGTAAGTTCAGGTAGAGGAGGTGGTAAAAGAGCCATGTTGTAATCACTTGGCCTTTCCTAAAGCTGTGATATTTTTCTTAATACACTTAGATTTTAGGTTTCCCACTTGAAATGCCTAGACTGGTTCCCCAGCAGCTGTGTAACAGATCGCTTTTCATAGTTCTCCTGACATACTGCAACTTCTTGATTGCCTCTTTTCTCCTGACTGTACCATCTTTTTAGATCCAAAGATATACTTGTCCTCTATGATATGTGCACTCTCTAATAGTTGAAAAGTTATTCACACTGTTAATGCACTGTACCAGGGCTGTGCACGGGGTGGGGGGGAAGGATCATTGCCTTCAGCTCTGATACCTGCTGACTGTCCAGTCCAGAGCTGTAACGGCCCTTGGCTGTCAGCTCGCGCTACTGCGAATACACGGACTGTGGTATCATTAGCCCCTGCCACCTTGTGCTATCTCTGGTATAATTACTTTCTGATATATTCGTTACTAGATTTCCCCCGAATGTTCTTTAGATTTTTGAGAGGTTTATTCAGTATTTGTAAATTTTTATGCTTTCATCTTAACTTTGTGAATACATGAACGCAATCATTTGCATAAAGCTATCAAATAATGTCAGTCATAAACATGTTCTTTATATCTTCACTATTCTATATACTATTTACTATTTGTATTATTTTTAAGTTACACAGCATTCTTTTGCAAAATTCAAATATATTGTCTTCGGCATTTTCTACATTTTCTTCATTCTTTTTCACTTGTGTTATTTGTAGTAAGTCAGTAAAAATAATTTCAAAGATGCAGTAAAGAATAATGCTGTGTAAAAAATAGGTAGAGACTAACAATGAAGACTTGCTAAACATGGTGATGTTCCCTTGAAGGCAACAGAAGTATGCTAACTTACATCAGTTGCAGGTGTTTTAAATACAGTAAATCAGAACTATTTAAGCTAGGATTGGTATAAATTAGTCTCATAGTGCTATCTAGAAAAGGGGCAGTATCTCATAACAAAGAAGTTTTATTTCGTGATGCCACTGCATGTGTTCAGTGGTAAGCTCTCTCTCTTTTTTCTTTCTTCTGTTCTCCTGCTTTGTCTGGGTGTGGACGTCGTGCTCAGTGCTGAGAAATGCCGAACATGCTTGTGGAGGGCATGGCAGCTTTATTCATTTCATGCTTTAACATCTCTGGCAACATTCCCACATTGAAAGCTGATGGAAACAACTGCTCTTTAGGCCGCAGATATCTTGAGGAATGTGTAGTTCTGCTTTCTTGACTGGTTATTGGGTAGTTTGCCATGAAAAATGTGTCATAGCTGTGTGATATGACACTGAGAGAACCACCAACATTAGATAAATATGTTTATAGATGAAATTTAGTTTCTTATAAAGAAATGTAATGAGTGCAAATTAACCTTGAAACTAGTTTTTCTAAAGACAAGTGCACCAGGTGTCTGTTCATTACTTCTCTGGGTGCCAGCACCGAGATGTGCTTTCTCAGCTCTTGCCCTCGTTATCATTCTGCCTCTTCTCCACAGGTCACTCCCTACCTGTTAATACACCTCTCTCTCAATTTTGGTCCTGTGCCCGGGCTCACCGATCCCCTCTGGGGACACAGGCATGTCCCCTTTTCTATGCTGCTGGTGCTCCATGCCTCTCCCCTCCAGCTGCCCCTCGTGCATCCGATCTGATGCAGTCTTCTGTGCCTCTCCTGAGGGTCCTTTGCCATCTCAGGAGATCCTCGGTGGGGGCTCTCAGGCCTGGAGAGGATGAAAGGAAAACCTTGGAGAGCAAAATGCCTGGAAATTCACAGTGTTAAGCGTACCAAGGAAAATTAGCTATTGTCCTAACAAGCTTTATGCCTAATAGCAGTGTAAGGTGCCATTTCTTAATGATGACAAGTGAAATATTTTTGCACTTTATGTTGGTGATTCTGTCAAGGTGGGTTATACGTTTAAATCAGCTTCAGCATGGTTGAAATGTAATGGTACAATTTCCAAATGCTAGTTTCTTATTCAGAAAGACAAATCCGAACAGAAATAAATGTATATGTGTGTTGTGAGATCCAGAAAGCAATTCAAGCAGACCTCTCTGAAGTTTGTGTGGGTTTTTTTTTTTTTGTTTTTTTTTGTTTTTTTTTGTTTTTTTTTTGTTTTTTTTGTTTTTTTTTGTTTTTTTTTGTTTTTAAATAACCTCAGTGTGCTGCAAAAATGACTTTTGGTTCTTTAGACTCCCACAGATTGCAGCACAGCAAATCAATACTTTTTCAGCTAATGTCAATTTTTTCCATTAAAGGATAAATGAGGAAGTGTGAGGCTTCTAGTCTTCTCTGACTTCTGTGTGATTCCCAGGCAGCTAATCTTTATATTTTGTACAATGCGTACTCGGTGCTTGCCATGTTATTCTCATTGCCAACTGCTGCTTGGGTTTACGAGTTAAATAATCAAATAATGATGGAATTGTGACACATTTTTAAAGCCTTTGTTCAAGTACCTCAGGTTAAGAGGGTGAATGTTTTATTTGAGGAAATTAAACTTTGTAAGAAACTGAAAATTATTCCCATCATGGGTTAGTTTTCCGCTAATTCAGTAATATAATGGTTTCTGTTATCTTTGTGGTCATTGAAATTTGTCAGTGTTTAAGTATTGGTACTGTGGAGGGTTTGTTCTTCAGTTTAATTTTTGTAAACTGAAATGTTACAATTTATTTCCCTGAACAAAGCTTTCCTATTAATATGCCAGCAGCAAACCAAATGTATGTAATTTTTTGATTTTCTTTGTTCCTTTAGTGATCTTCTGGATATTCCTATGCACGTCTTTTGAGAATACCATAGATCTGAGTTAGAGAAAATATTTTTTTATTATTTGAAGCAAATACACACTTTACATTTCTGTTTCCATAGATTTATCAAGAGTGGCAAAAGAGTGGAATGATCAAAGGCAACACAACGGGTCAAAAGTGAAAGATACAAATGCCAAAGTTTGGGTTTTGCTCACTATTTCTGTTTTGCTGATAAGGGGGTGTGCGCATATGAGCAGAATGCAGGGGGCAAAGGCATTTCCTCTGCCAGGTAAGAAGTAGAGAAATAAAGTAGGAGGAGATGGATCTTGCAAACGATGAGACTAGAATTTTGCTGAAGTTTCTCCCATGGTCTTTGCTTTTACTGTTGCTGCAAAGTTCGCCTTAAGAGCAATGTCACTTGTTAGCAGGGGCTGACAGAGACTGTGTAGTATGAAGTTTCACTTGATAATCTGTAAAAGACCTACATAAATAAAAATGGGGAATGTGTATCTCAGAAAAAGGGTATGAGGAGAACACAATTTAGCAAACGGGCTCTGTTGTTCAGAATGCAGGGTAAGAAACTTTAAGTAGACACAGAATATTTTCCCCTTTGGGTTATGTCCGATTGTAGATTGCAATGGCCAATTCTAAATGAGCTTTTAAACCTGCAAACCTTGTTCAGCCACAGTGCGAGCGGATGCCGGACAGCCAGGCATCAGCCCGCTCGGACAATGGCTGTAACTATGCTTGTGTCTGCAAACCTCTGTAGCTATATTCTTTGGCTGGCAATCTTGCAGCCAACTGAGCAATGTATTTGAGTATTTTTCATTGTAATTAACATTTTACATGCTTCAGTACATTTACTCCAATGTTCCAGTTCTTTCTGCACACAGAACTGTTATTTTCCTATCTTTGTTATTAAACTATCTAGCTGTAAGAGACAAAGTCAGTGTTAAAGAGAAGTGCATAAAGGAGAAAGTAAATGGCAGAAAGTCAAAATTAAGCAAACCATTTCCTGTGCTATTACTAGATTTAAGAAAGAATATGACATTTTACGAATAGTTTCAAAGACCAAAACACAAACATTTGAAAGGAATGGTCGGTAAATTTCAAACTCATAGCAGTTTTTTGTCACAGTTGCTTGTTGTCTTGCTGAGGATCTGACTGGGGTGATGTAGAACTGGAGACCAGTGCCGTGCACAGCTGTAGAGAGAGTTTTGTGGGGGTTTTTTGTTTGTTTGTGGTTTTTTTTTTTTTAAGAAAAAAAGGAAAAATGAGGGAAGTAAATTTCTCAACTTTCTCAAATACATCAACAAAGCCCTGTTTGGTAGAATAGATGCAATTTGTCTGCTTCAGGATGCTTGTTAAAAATCAGAGAAAATAAAGATGAATTTGTGATTTTTCTTTGCAGAACACTGCAATTTCCAACTGAATATCTACATTGCTTTTTTTCCTTGTTAATCTGCCTTTTAGAATTTTTATAGTTGGGAAGCTGTCCCAAAACACTTATTTGTTAGGTGTCACTGTGTAGCATTGATAAAATTAACCTTACAAGTCCTTTTTTCTTCCTTAGCGTATTTGCTTGGTAGTCTTTAAAGAATTATTTTACTGCTCTTTTCTGATGTTGATTAATTTTGGAACAGGTATTGCATACAGCAGGGGAGTTTCTCTTCTGTGTAAATGGCTATGGGCATCTTGGCTGAGGTTGCTGACACGTTTTCGGCTACATTCTGACTTACCGGCTATTGTCAAGGTCTAAGGAATCTTGCAAATAGAATGAGTTACTGCTTAAGAAAATTACTGTTGTCCTTATAGTTGGAGTGATCTGTCCCCTAAGAGAAGAAAAAAATTTGTAACAGAACTTGAAAGTTGATATTGAGATAAATAAGTGTCAAGGTTAACAAAATATTTTATGATGTTGTGGTACAGAATCATAGAATCATTATGGTTGGAAGAGACCTCAAAGATCATCAAGTCCAACCGTAAAAAAAAAAAGTATGAAATTGTTGTAAAGTGCCTTTAAAGAAAAAAGTGACTAAGTTGAGTATCTTTGTTCATTTGGTGGCAATTACACATTAATGAAAAGTTTCAGTTGAAAAACACTGACTAGGTCTCACTTTTGAGTAGAACTTGGATGCCTCTCTGTAATTCAGTCCTCTGGTGTAACTTTCTGGAGGTATATTTGTTTGTAAAAATGGCAGCATTATGACTGGTAATATGTAATATTTTTTTTTGAGATAAAGTTTATGTATAAATAAATATATCACAATATATTTTCACTGTCTAGATGATAGATGACTCAGTCAATGCAGTCCAACAGTTTTATTCTAGTGAATTTAAAAATACTCAGTTGCCCTGTGTATAACCTGAGTTTATAATTTGTGAATAGTAACAAGGAGTAGATGGAGAAATTTTATCTGTATTTCTATTTTTGCTGTACCTTTTATGGTTTTTAATATAGTAACATTTTATCATTTACACTTTTGGCATTACTCTTGCATGCAATATACTTTTTAGGACTATTCTTATGCCTAGAGGTTGCTGTCAGATAATGTTAGGAGATTCCTCAGTAGCTATGAAATCAGTAGGCAACAAGTAAGAAAAGCTTAAAAAGGAGATGCTGAACTTCAAACTATGGGTTGTACGGCATTAGAAATTCAGAAAAACCTGATGACTTGAGTTGCAATTACTGACACAAATTGTTGAGGTCATGAAGTAAACCCCTCTAGGTCATGAAGTAAACCCCTCTATCCCATTTTCTGCTTCAGCAGTGGTACATAACTGTTCTATTTCATAAGCATGTGTGGTTCCCTTGATGCGGGAAGAGGATGCTCGTATTTTGGTCACCAGTTTTATTCATGTGATTTTATCACTAGAATCCTGTCCGTATTTTGTTGAATCTTGTTCTGGAAAATCCAAATTTATCAGCACCTCACAAGAGAATAAGAAGCTCTCAGAGCAGGGACAGTGCTCCCTGATTTGTCAAAGTCCATGAACAGAGAGAGGAGGAATACTTAATGAACCCTGTTTGATTAGAGTCTATGATAGCCAGCACATCATCTTGGCTCTGGACAAGACTGCAGATGATAAAATCTTATGATGGTTGTTAACAGCAGGGGTGGAGGTGTGGAAAGGATCCTGGCAATTGGGGGATTTAATGATACAAGAATGAAGTCTGACATCGTCATGAAAGAAAATTTTTAGTGTCCTGTCTTGAGCGTGAGTTTATACTTTACAGTAATAAATGCTGCCTCTTCGGGTTGAGAATGAGTCCTAATAGAATTGCAGGTGAACATTGTGGTTCTTCCTCCTGAGAAGTCATGACGACCATAATTGAAACAACCAGATTTATGTTCAGCTGCTTACTGCTGGAGGTCTTTTTATTATCTTTAACCCAGCATTAATTTAGGTCACCCTTTAATCTAAGTGAAAGAGACAATGTATGCTTTCTGTCTTGACTGTATGTCAGTACAGAGCGTCCAGAGAATGCTGTTCATTTTGGTGCTAGTGTACTGTATGAAATTCCAGCTTATAATCTTTGATATGAAAACAATATGGCTTTTAAAATTATTTGATAATTTATGCTGTGTATTTATTGAGTTATTTATTTATTTATTTACTTTGAGTATCCTCCTGTCTTCCTACTTCTAAGTATAGTACCAAATCCTGAAAAATTGTTTTATTGAAGATCAGTGTGGATACACAAGTGCAGCAAGAATCTATGAGTCTGTAATATCTCTGCCCTGCAATTTGAAGTGCTCAAGCAGTGTCCTCCTGGAGCCCCACTGAAATAGATGAAGGGCTATGTGTGCTGTAAATATCTGTACAAGCAAAAGTGTATTCCAAAAATTAGCTCAAAATTGAAAACAGAATGCAAATACAAAAAAACACAGTAAGTTCTTTTGGTTTTTTTCTTCGTAACACCGAATAGTGCAAGGAATGTTTTAACTCATCATTTACTCGCATAACTCCTCAGAAAATTAACACACTGTCAATAGTAGTAGTTGTAAGGACAAGTCTTACTTCTATTTTCCTGTTATTTATCTCCTGAATACAGTCCACCACTGTCACTTGTTTTATTAACTTTTCAGAATGCATAATAATTTATAATAGAGAAATATGACTCCTGTTGTCTCTTCCTCCAGGTTTAAATAAGAATAATGCCTTTTTGTATCTATTTATGTTATGTATGTTAAAGCATTATTATGAAATTGAAAATGCCTCTGAGTATGTTTTATGAAAGCTGAAGGCCCCTGAGTGATAATGGCAGGATATCACTGACCTTGTCAGTGTATTCAGTGCTAGTGGCAGTGTTTCAGGATGCAGAACATCTTGATAGTCAGTGATCTGTGACCTGGGCCTCTCAGATGATCTTGTTCAAATATTCTCGGTGGTAAAATCTTGTGTTAGAGAACTGGAGTGCTTTCCTTGGACAGGGAAAAATGTCTGAAAGTGTATGTAAAAAAGAACCACCCATTCTGGAAGTAATAGCGGTCAAGAAAATTTTTTGACCAAAAATAGTTGCAAGTGCTTGCAAATCTGTCTAAACAAACACTATAACGGAGCTTACTGACAAGTTGTGACTAAGTAAGTCCTCTAGAAATTGCTAAAGTTATGTATCTTACTCTGTTTAGTGGGAGCTATTCTCAGGCTTTGGGAACTGGGATGATCCATGAGGAAAAAAAACCAGGTTGTAGTTAAGACAGCATCCTTAGAAAACTACCGCTAATGGATTGAAAGTGTTTTATGTTCTCTTTTTTCCTTTCTTCCATGTGAAAGATGAGCACAGGATGGCTGTGGCATGTGAGGTCTGCTGAACCTTGTGTCCTGCCTCTGGCAGTAACTCACAGCAGGGAGCACAACACGCTGCTCTTCCCTGTGCTTCCCCCAGTGCTGTTGGGCTGGGAGGTGTCTCAGATAGCTCAAGGTACATCTTTCCCTCCCTAGTTGGTCCAGTGACTTCCTAGACCTTAATTTTGGTATGTATATGTGCTTATTATAGTGTGCTACAGTGTGTGTAGGTTTGAAGAAACTCAGGGAAGATAGACATTGCGTCTAGTAACTTGGGTTGGTTAGTGTGGGCTGGAGAAACCTTTAGGTGTTACAGGGCAGAGACTGAAGTGAAAACAGACTGAACACAATTAAAAGAAAAATTTGGGTTATTTTCAGTCTTTCTGGTAGGATCTTAAAGGATCCACTGTAAGTTTCCACATGGCATCTGTCACACGGCTCTCCAGGGACAATGAAAACTGGAGAGGTTTGGGTGGGTCTGCATCTCCTGTTGGCCGGGCAGAAGATAGAAAGGCAGTATTTGGATCCACAGAAGAGAATTTTTTGATTCTGTTAGTTTAGGAAGTGCAGTTTATTGGTTCATTATACTCTGAAAAAAGTTGCAGTCTTGTACCTTTGTTAGTGAATTTGAATTAAATTTAGCAAATATTTTTCCATAAAAGGAAAAATGGAGAAAAATGTGAAAAGATGAAATTTTGTTTGAATATATTTGCAATGAAATGATCACTTTGGTGTGTCTTGATGTTGAAATGGACTTTTCCCCCCAAGTAACTTGAAATTTCTCATTTCTTCCTTCTTTTGGTCTCTGAACTAAACCAAAATTCCACTATTGATACAGCCAAAGTAGGGTTTTTTTCACAGTTAAGGATTTGAGGTTTATGAACAATGTCAATAAACATGCCCAAGGAAAAGCTTGACCGTTCCAAAAATGCAAGGCAGACTTTCTAGTTAAGAAAACCCATCCCAGCATATGGTGTGTTTCTTTTAAGATGCAAAATATTCATATACTGGGATGAACCTTCTGGAGGAACTTGGAGGCAATAGCTCCTGCTCTTAAAACTTCTCCCTTTATTTGTTTTGGCAGAGATTTACTTTCTGAAAATTTTTCTTCTCAATATCTAAAAGATGTTAATAGTGCCCTGCCAAACTGTTGTTGACAATCTATTTCTTGTAGGGTGCTGTTACATATAAATAGCTTTTTAAAAAATTATACTCAATTTTTCAAGCCAGGAGAAACATTCAGATTTGCTTTCAGCATGAGTCTAGAATAACATTAATGTCTCTGGCATAGTAGCTGTTGTAGTCTTGGATGACAACTGTTGTACACATCATCTTACATGACTGTAGTTGCAGAATAGATTGGGTTTTACATGTGATTGATGTGTTATTGCATACAGGGCTGCCTCATCTTTTTTTTCAGTGCCTTGCTTACTATAGCAGTAACTTGTGTTCACTGCCACCACGCTAGTGTGACCTTCATACAGACCAGCAAAACCCCGTGTTGTTTGCTCAGCATCCCAAAAGGCAATTGGGAGTGGTTGCCTGAGTAACATAACATCCTTGTCAAATAACACAGGGATTGCTGTGATGCCAGTTGGACTGTTCTGTCAGAAGTGACATGCTTCCACGCGCAAAAGTGGAGTAGCGAAGGAATGTTGTTGCTTCCTATTGGCTTTTTATCTTTGCTTGGACTCTTTTTTGCTGAAGTGGTAGAAAATAAGAAAAGACACAGAGTAAACAGAGGAGTAGGAAAAAAAATATTTAAAAGTAACATGAACAAGGAAAGGAATCCTGTGGGAAAGAGAGGTGAGGATGCTCTGCATTTTGGACACAGGAACAAAGCAATGGAAAAAATCAAATGGAAAAGAGTGTCAATGTGGAAGAAGCATTTAAACAGAACAAAGCCATTTAGAAAAGGAAAGAGAGAATGCTGAAGGAGCAGTATAAAAGGGTAAAAATGGGAAACCTCTTTTTTTAAGCATCTAGCAACTCATGTTAAAACTGTATTTCTTCACGAGAGGAACAATTTTTGGTTTTGCTGAAAAATATATCAGGATTTTTTTTGTTTTGTTTCTTTTCTTAAATTAAAAAGAAATCAACAGACTTATTGATGCTTTGATACTTGGGTTTGTTTCCCTAATACAAGACCTGCCAAAGATCCCTTCTGGAGGCAGGTGGCTTATCGGTCTTGTGTGGTTAAGGCACACTTGTATTTTGCTGCCAACAGCACTCAAGGGAGCAATATGGCTAGTATCACATCTGTCTGCATTTTTTCTTCTCAGCTTGAATGAAGAGCTACCTATTTGCAGCTAGGGTAACTGCAGGGAGGCCTTGGCATCCGTCCAGACAAAGGGCTCACACTCATGTCTCTACGTCCACGGTGAGATGCTGTAGCTACTTTCCTGCTGTTAACCCATCTAATTTTCCTTGTTTTATACACATATAGTCTGTGAATTCTTGGATAGCTCGTGTACTATATGAAGTATTTGTTCCATCTGTTCAGAGCATTTGAGCTTTATAATAAATTTAGAGCAATTCAGAGGTTTAGCTCTTGACTGTTTTGTTTAGCCAGTAAAGAATTACAGTGCATGGAAGTCCTTCGAAATAAAAGCTAAGCCATGAGAAGAGAACAACAACAACAAACTAAATAGGAAATAACAAATATCTTCTTTCAGTGTTTTTCCTGAGAGGTGTATGTATTTGTTTGTTTGTTACCTGAGGTCTCATTAAGAGTCAGTTTATTCTGCCACTTAGGTGCTAGTTTCTTCAGTTCTTATAGAAAGACATTCCTTGTTAGTCTGGAAGCATTTGTATTCTTTAACTGCTTTTCTTTTATGTAATTTCATTATGAATGATGTAATCTTTAAGGCTTTTCTTTTCCTCAGTAGTGTGGTTTGATGGGATCAACAAAATCTGTTACTTTGATATGTGTCCTAATATATTAAAATCTAATTTTTACTGGTCGTTTATTTATACTATAATCTGACCAACATATCTTCATGTTATCGTGTGATGTTTTGATAGCAAGGTGAAGTTCTGATTGTCTAGTCAGCTTCTTATACAAACACCAATTACCGAAGCAGCAGAACATAATGAACCTGCTACATAAAAATAGTCATACAGGTTGCCCTGTCCTGTCCCTCTAAATTCAGTCTTCAGAGCATCCCCCTTCAAAGGACTTATCTTTTTCTTTTAGAGAGTTTGCACTTGATTTGAGTTCCCTTTTTGCTAAAATGTTTATAAACTTGAAGCAATTGCAGTAGCTAGGCATATAAAATTGTCACTCTACTGCAGGAATTTGAGCAGATTTCTTATAAGAGCTTTGATTCTTATTGGGAATTTTTGTTTTATTTAACTTTCAAGTCTAAATCAAGCCTAAATACAGATTTAGGAGGTAAATTTTAGGATTGCCTTTGTGTAAAAAAAATAAAATTGACTCTTATCTCTAAGATAAAACTAACTAAAATGACAAGATTATATGTTTGGGTACACTGTCCTTAGGATAAAGCATCTCCATTTATGTAAACAGAGAGTTTTCTGTATTTAAAAATGTGATATTCTATTATCTAAAATAAAATGTAGTTGCAGATAAAATTCCTCCTATCGTATAAATGTTATAAATATTAAGCAGAGAGACCTAGCTTAATAGCTCTGATGGTTCAGGATGTCTCTGGAAATATGATGGTGGAGGAATAGGGTACTTCCAGGTGTGGGCAGAGTGCTGACACCAACGGTGGAACGTGTTCCAACTCAGTCAAGAAAAAAGAAACAGGAAACCCAGTGTTTGCCAGCATATCTTCCAGCAACATCTGTTGTCTTCCCATTTCTGCAAAACCTGATAAACAGAACACAAACCAAGTTGTTCCAATAGTCCTGCTTAAAACGTGTACTTTATGTCTAGTATAAATATGTTAGCTTCAACTTGAGAACAGTGCTTCATTTCTCTCTCCAAATCTCTCAATTTAGGGCAGGCTGAAATCTATGACTTTGTAAATTGCACCAAGTGTGAGCACTGGTGGCTAGGGTAAACCTGTGCCACGTGTTCAGTGCGTGCAAAGAGGAAGGAAACAACAGCACTTTTAGAAAGCTGTAATTGCAATAGTAGTCCTGTTGACTGGGTCTATTCCAAAGCAAAAAAAGGTCACGAATTATTTTAGTATATGAACTCTTATTTAATGTGATGTTGTTTGTGAGTTGTTGGTTTTTTTTATTTATTAACATTTCTACACATAATTAGACAATGTATTTCTTCACATTTTTGAGACCACAGAAAGAAAAGGTTGCAAAGCCCACTGAGAAGATGGGTTTGGTAACATGGTGGGAAGAGAGAGGAAAGGAAAGGCAGCCGGGCAACTTTTGAGTTTCTGTCGATGACACTTACTAAACTGTGATGGCCAGAATGGTGATGCAGAAGTCCGATGTGCTGTGCCCAGTGGTGAATCTTACATGCATCATCTTTATTGCTCTAGGGTTGGGTTTCTTTGCTTAAACAGCAGACAGTTTTCCAAGATACCCCGTGCTGTTAATTGTGGTAGCATTAATTTATGACACACTGGATTAAAGAATAGATTTGTCATAAATTCAGCTTATTGTATTTTGCAGGATGATGACAATTAATAAACAAGGTTGTGTTCAAATAGGAAGAAAACAAAGAGAGGATTATATGCAATAGAAAATCTAGTCAAAATAATTGTTTTAAAGATTCAACTGTGGATTCTCACACAACTGCAGCTGATCTGACTTTTGAGAGAATTTATTTTTGAGTATTAGTTTCATTGATACTCTAATAACATATTTGTGCAGTATTAAAATCTTTGCATTTCAATTGGTATATTGCAGGCAAACATGGTGCTGAAGGATTTAACTTTTTAAATTGAAAATGGAAATTCTTTGTTTCTTTCTGAATTCTGAATGACAAATGACTGAATAATGCAACAAACTTGATCAGCAGATGCAACCATAGTATGAGCTGTTAAAGAATGTAATTTGATTGTCTATACTGAGAGAAAACCATTTCTTATGAGATTTAAAATATTGTTTTCTGTTCTGGTACATGAATAATTGTGACGAAAATGCTTTCCTGAAGAAGTAACAATACAGCAATGAGGTCATAATTTTGACTTTTTTCCCCTCTTACAATTTTTGTGTGGCAAGTTTGAGGATGCTCTTTGTGATTTGCATTTTGCCTTAGTCTTGAACTGCTGCACTCTCATCTCTCGAGTGTTTCAAAGACTTGGTTTGTAGCATTGCAGGTGTAGAGCTGAGTTTTTTTTGGTCATTGTGTGCTCTGTTTGTCTTGGCCCTAATAATGGCTCTTCTGGTTCAAGAAAGGCAATGCAAGCAGCATCTGCGGCTTCGCAGCAGCTTTGCAGCACCGTCAGTCTCCATAAGTGTGTCAGCTTCTTCCAATGAGCAAGTACTTCATGGCACTGTTTTCTCCTTGGTGGGTTTCCTTTGTATGTGATACAAACTGGTTCCGAAGAAACATTTCTTTTGTGTGATAGATCTCAGTGAGGAAAGGATTTGTATCTTTTCCATGTATCTCAGAGTAAGAAACGAGACTTGCTAAATGACAGTGTTGATTTCAGTGACCCTCTTTTGGTAACAAATATGTACATATGTAATGTCTTTGAACTGGCTGTACTAATACTTAGATATGTTATTTTTTTGCAGTTTTCCAAGGTGATCTTGTATACCAAGATATACTAGAGTTGTCTTTCTCTGAAGAATGCAAAGCATCCAGGATTCCTCTCAGCTTCTTTGTCTCATGTGTGAAATATGGTACTTAGATTAATTATCCTAAAGTTCTGTGATGACAGTTGTCATGCATAGAAATGGTATTTATATTGTAATGGTCGGATGATACTTGCAGGTTTTCAGGAAGTGCTGGCATTTCTGGTGGCGCTACTTTATTCCTGGAGAGCAGCCCTGTGCCTGTAGCTCCATGCATACCACAACCTTTGGTTGTAGTTCAGAAAGACAATGTGTCCCAATACGTGTGCGGTGGAGTCTTTCCCTTTTTTTAAAATTTTGTCTATATTTCTGTTTTAAAGCATTTATTAAATTATCTAATTAGGATAGTTTTTCATATTACAGAATTAAAGTCTTAAGTTTTTTGTTATGGTATATTAGAGCAAAAGTATTTCTGTAATAATTGGCTATTATGGCCTTTCAACTCGCCAGACAGGCAAATGGTCAAAGTCCAAAACATTCTTATTTGAGGATAAATAAGTTATTTCAAATTAGAATAGTTAGGATTTTTAGTCACAGTGACACTAACTTTTCTGTGTGACTGTAGAGCTTAGGACACTGCAGAATATTCCCGGTATCTGCAGTGTGGAGTGTAGGCAGTGAGTCATAAATGCTCTTCTGTCTTAACTGGCTTCAGATGGGAGGATAATGCAAACTTGGCATTCCTTGGCTCTGGCTTCTCTCCAGGGGCTGTGAAGCAAGACAGAGTGGCAGTCGTCATAGTGGCTTTTGCGATGGGAAAGCTTTTATTGATTGCATTGGTAACACCACTGCCTTTTTGGATACGGTAGACCACTGGTGCTAGTGAAAGTGAGATTTGGTTGCTGTCAGTCTGCTTTTTAAAACTGACCCAGTGGTCTCTGGCTGTTCCTTAGTTTTGAATTACAGCTCTGGTATTTGACATGGGTGTGCCAGCTTAGCTGGATAGGAAATAGTACTAATGATGAATCTTGGCAGAATCTGATATGGAAGCACACTAAAATATACAATGTAGGAACTTTTATAAAACATCCCACGTTCCTCTAATTTCTGACTTCTATTTCTCCTTTTCTTCCAAATACATGAAAAAAAAATATCCCCTCCCCCCCCCCCCCGCCCCGGCATGGTATTGTACCAGTTTCTCCAGGTGCCAGATAAGTGCTGTTTGTGTATTTGCAGATGCACAAATGGCTACCCCTATTAGAGTGAAACAACAGTTCAAAGAGAGCTAGCTCAGCACTCTTTCAC
Source organism: Cariama cristata (assembly GCF_000690535.1). Classification (NCBI taxonomy): domain Eukaryota; kingdom Metazoa; phylum Chordata; class Aves; order Cariamiformes; family Cariamidae; genus Cariama; species Cariama cristata. The sequence continues at coordinate 86,378 of NW_009601974.1, read as the reverse complement.
TATTAA
>NW_009601974.1:46542-86349 GCF_000690535.1 Cariama cristata | reverse complement strand
GTAGGGAAAAATACTGCAAGATGTAGATATTTGTTTCTGTCCTGTTTGTTAGCTATAGAGTGTCACTTTGGTTTTGCATTTTAATAACCTCTCATGTTTAGTAATTATGTCAACAGAGACAAATGTAATTGCATGCAATTTTTCTTTCTCTTGGAGCAGTAGTTAATATCTTGGGGTGTGGTTTATGTTGGTTTTATTTTTTTTTTAAGGGGAACTAGTGAGTTAATTATTCAATTGCAGTGAACTGTACGAAGATGATGAGTCCTTGCCTGTTGACTACCATCCTCTGTTCTTTACTTTTCTAGCACACTGCTTTGAGCTCCCTGTTTTCATGGAACCCATCCTGACTGGAATTGGCGGTTGCACTTTACAGTTCCCAAGCACTTGGAAAAAGGGGAGACTAATCTCCCTGATGGTCAGTGACAGGCATTTTAAATACCACTTATCTTGTCAGCTTGTTCCAACAGGTCTATATGATGGCTAACTCTACTGTTGAGGATTATGAAGATGGTGCTCTACAACATACACAGAAATTAGATCAAAAAAGAGAGTTGAACTGATGAATAGGTGTGGGCTACCTGGAAAATTCCATTTATAACCGAGCTTCATCATAGTAAAGAATAATAGATTTGGTTTAAAATTTGTGAATACTGTTTATCAGGGTGTAGTCTGTTCAGGACAACATAAGGAATTGGAGCTTTTACTGCAGTCCTTCTTGTCTTGCATTATTTTCAGCTTCAAAATGGTAGAGAGAGATATCTAGGTAGTTGATCCTATATTGGAGCTTCTTTTTGTGGCAGGCTTTTACATGACATTAATTGAGGTGACATTTTCCTTTTGATTTCTAAATAAAAATCTTATCCCAACGTTGTGTAGCAAAAAGTAAAAGTATTTTAGCTGATAAGATGGGCCTAGAACATTTGATATAGGCAGGTTAGTTCTCACCCCTTCCTTTATTTTATGTAGTAGGGTCAGAGGTTTTAAAGGAAAGAGTAGTAACTTCAATTTATGCCTATCTGGAACAGATAATGTATTTATAGTTGGAAGATGCTTCAAGGAAAGGGTACATCAAGACTTTGGCTCTATTCCGTTTGATTGAATGTACCATTGTTGGGACATTTCATCATAACTTAGGTGATGAGTCATTTCTGACTCTGGCAAAGAAAAAAAAAAATCAATCTGTAAAGAAACCAGGCTTTGAAATGAGAGTGACAGCCAGGACAAAATAAAAATATGGAATGTTGGAAATCTGGATATTAAATTCTCTAGCATCTCCATTTTCTATGCTTTTACTTGTCTAGTGGATGAAGTTATGAAGAAAACCTTGCTTGAAAATCTATCTCCAATTAATGGAAGCTACCGTTGATCTGGGAATAGAATAAATGATTTAATTAAATATTCTTGAAATAGTTGTTCTTGGTGTGTAACCAACAGCAGTTGACTTAATGAAGTGCAATATATGGTAGATTTCTCTTTTTTTGCTGAATTATTTGATCTGTTAGCTTTCAGTTTACTTCACTTGGGATAGTGGGGTGATGGTTACCACGCAAATAATATAAAGGTGGTGGTAGGGGAAGAGGAATGCAACAGAAGTGTGAGTGATAACCCTTTTGCTTGGATACATAGACCATACAAAAGTGAAGTCCTTGTGGTCTTTTTGATGGAGAAGTGGCAGAACAAGGCCTTGTTCTTTGTCCTTTGTCCTGTTCTGAGTGAGGCCTTACAGAAAAGCCCCAACATCAGTGCCACTGTTGAGTCCTTTATTTAGCACACAAAGTTATATTCTACATTCACTGTTGACTTGGTGTTGTCAGTAGTCACAAGCCATTCTCAAATCAGTGCCTTTTCTCTTTGAAAAGGGACCTACTGAAGTGCTAGCTCTAGTTTGGTGAAGCCCTCAGAGCAATAGGAGCAACAGGAGGCAGAGGAGGAGGGAGGAAGATAAAAAGGTATGTATTTGTGGTGGATGAACTTATGTAGTTTCATAAAGGGTTTGAGAAAACGTGCAAACTTTCTAATAAAATGAAACAATATTAGACTTCTACATAGTATACTAGCTATTTGCTTTCACTTGATATTTTAAAGTCAAGGGAAATAGCTGAATATTTGCTAGATATACACAGAAAAATGTAAACTTGGAATATTTTACTTGATGTTTCTCTCACTTGTGCTTTCTTATGCAACCTCCCCATTTAGAGGATAGGCTGGGTTAAGCATTGTATTTGGCTGAATCAAATTTCAATGACAATTTAAAGTAGTTAATAATGCACCCTTCTCTTACTCTCTTCTGTGCTGAATCATCCTGCAATTGTGAATATTGCAGTCTTAATCTTATGTTGCAGTTGCTGGGTAATCTTTTATTATTTGAATTTTTGTCTCCCGTCAAGCTGAAGGCATCATTACCTCATCTTAGAAGGACCAAAAAAAAAAATTCATATTCTAAGGAGCAGAACCCTATTAGTTCTAGGAGATTTTATTTCTGCTTGCTGCTGCTTTATGTTTTAGTTGCTCTTCCCTCAATGTGGAAAGGAGCCAGCTGTGTTAGAAGTAGTATCTCAAGAACATGATCTGTCATGTCAGCGCTTCATTATTCAGTTTTGCTATGCTAGACTGTAAAGAAGGCCTCAACACAATGTTGATCCTATGGCTATTGCTGGCTTTGATCATAAATTGCCTTTCCTCAAGTGTTTACCATCCTTGATGGTGCTAGATTCAAATTTCTGGATATGTTGGAAAGTTCTCTGACCCAAAATGTTTATGCCCACTGAAAACTTCCCTCAGATTCCTTTTCATACAGTGATTCATTACCATACAGATGTTCTTGAATAGCTGCTGCAGCTCTCCAACTTCTTGCTGTGCCATTTCTTTGTACTTAATGTTCTCTCTAAATCTAGTGGATATGATTAAAGAAGCTGACACCATTAACAGGTAAAACGAGTATTGCTGTGGTCTCTGTGTCATCCTTAGCCTTTCATTTTTTTTTTTTTTTTTTTTTGGCACATGGATTAATACGGTGCATGGCAAATATTGTGGTATTGGCACTTGGCTTCCACATGTTCCTAAGGGTAACCACTGTAGGCTGAAATAGCTTGTTTAAGTAAATAACTACAACATATAATCACTTTGTTAATTAATATAAAAGCTCTTTAGTTTTCTATAGCTTCATTTTCAGAGTCATTATGATGAGTTAGAAATAATCATTAAATAAAAGTCCTCTTTCATTATTTATAAACCTCTATGTGAAAACATGGTTCGGGAAGGCAGACTTGTCCTCTTTATAAAGATGGTTTTGGGAGCTAATGCCTACTGAGCTGTTCTCAGGAGGCTGGGGGCAGAACTTGGCTTAACGCCTTGTGCCAAGAACAGCATTTCAAACAGGGTAGCTTTTTATTGTGGACTGTGAGAAAAAACATTATTTTACAGAACTTGTTGACAAATACAATCTGTTAATAGTTTGTTAGTGTAAAGAACAACACTTAAAAAGCAGACAAAAAGAGTTCTAGAAATACCTTTTTAGGACATGGCAAAGCCTAATACCGAGCTATGATTTCCCAGACACCAACAAAATCTTTTTCACTTCAGTGTTGCCTTGTGGAGATAGCTCTGATGTACACTCTGTTTTTACATTCCTGTGCTGCAGCAGGCAGACTATCTAGGAACGGTCAATTAGCACCATCATCTCTAATCTGTGGTATATAGTATGTCAGGGAAATACCCATCTGAAATGTGACACTATAATGCAAAAAAGCATGACAGATTTAATGGATCCATCTACAGTTCATATTCCACAAGTCTTCTCCCTACTCCTCCAAAGTAAAACACGTTGGGACTGCACTTACAAAAATTTGTAGCTGACAATTTTGAGGTACAAGGTTCCTACAAAGGCCTTGCTAGTGAAGAATCAATAATCTCTGAGATGTTTGGAGTCATCAATCAGTTTTACTTTTGGAACATACTAGTTGCACAGATTCTTAACCTTTAATTGGTCATACCTTAAGAGCCATTTTTTTTTTGGTTGAGGCTTGTGATATATATTAATATAAGCATTGCAATATAAGTAATAATAGTAATAATTCCTGTAACACAACACACATATATATATGTATTTATATATGTTGATTCAGCTGTTGTATGTGTAGCCTTTCAGTGGAGACTAGATAGATAGTGGAGAATAAGTGAAACAACTGTAGGCCAGGACATACTCCAGCAAAGGATAGATGTGAAATGTAATATTCTTGCACTATCAGCTGACAAATTTTATGGGAGGATTGAGGCAGAGGTACCAGAGGAAAAGCAGACAGAGGACACTGGAGGGAGAGTAAAAAAAAATTGTTGGGTTATGTTGATAATGAGACATTTTTTTGAAGATGGGGGACTGTTAAATTATAGATACGTGTGATGTACAGCTTCTTTGTGTACTTGCGAAGATAGGTAGTGGGATTTTATTCAGACAGTGGTGGCACAAATACCAGTGACATAACTGGTCATTTTGAAACCAGATGTATATCAGCACTGGATAAACACAGGGGAGGGCATTCTTTTAATGACATATTTTCAGCAGTTGCTGTAGAGTCATAGGAATTTTTTTTCTCATTTCTCTTTCTATTAACACAGATTGAAAATGCTTCATGTTGTTGCTAGGAGTTTGTGGACTTAAGTGCAAAGCTGCTGCCTTATATGGTCCTATTAACACTTTCTGATTGTAAAAGGTTCTGATGGATTACTGCAAACTTGAGAACTATTATGGCTATATTCTATTAGATTTTGTTTAGGACAAAACGCTGCAACCTGCTTGGTGCTGTGCTGAGGGTGCTTGGCACTTTTACAGCCATGTCTTCAGGTACCGTTGCACGAACTATCCTGTGTATATAACGCAGCAAGCATTCATTAAGACAATTTGAGGCAGTATGTGCATGCTAATTCAGTGATTTTTCTTTGGTGCTTTTTCCAGGACTTAAAAACTTTATACCTCGGAAATACTTCTCAGTGTATCTTTTCATTACAATCCTATCACAAAAGAAACAACTATTCTCCTCTTGAGTAGACTGCCCTGAATCTCAGGAATTACTAAGGAGGGTTAAATACTGCAAAGTCATACTGACTTCGTTGCCTCTGTAGATACAGCTTGGTTTGCAGTTGTGCACCATTTTTAATGCAGAGGTCTAATTTATGGTTATTTCCTGCTTACTAAATTTACATTGAACAGTTTTGTCTGTTTTTGAAACAAAGGTGAGGTATCTTACTGTTTGCTTTGGATTTGAAACTCAGTTTTTGTAAATTACTCATTAAGTTAAATTTTAAAAATAGTCTCCCCTGAATTATGTTTTGAAAGCAAACTTCGTTTCATTTAAATGGCATGTTTGTGGGCCAAGTCTAGAAGACTACTCATATAGAAAAGTTGTGTTGCTCATCTGAATCCTTAGTATTGACAAAGTTAACTAGAAAGAGCAAAATGTTCTAAGTACTCCTTAGAATTACTGGTCTGTTCAGACTTTCTGATGAATGCTTCACATGAACCCTCATTCTAACTTGTCTGATGCTGTGCAGAAAACACAGGTGCAGCATTGTCATTAGAGGCAGGGATAGCCTCAACAAGTGAGGATATGACCATCCCTGCTAACATCTGATACTAGTACTTAATCCTCCAGTTCCTCTGGCTATTGGAGACTCTCTGGGTGGAGTGAACTGTAAAAGACTTGGTTGGCTCTGTTTGGTTGTTTATCCTACTCATACCTAGATGGAAAAAAGTCTGTATTTTGGTTAGATTTCATTGAGTTAAAAGTACATAAGAATAATTTTGCTATTCTGATTTCTATTTCGAGTATGATAAAATGACTTATTAATTAAAAGATTGGTAGAAAATTCTTTTATGGGCCATATATAGCAGAAGGACATATAGGAATTTACGCACAGAGGTGAAACAATACCAACACTTATATCATAGCTGGGACAGATGGTATCAGACAGGCCATGGAGGTGGAAGAGTCCCTCTTTTATTCTGTTCAGGGTGCTGTGATTGTTTGAGGAAAACACTTTCAGTGAAATGCTCATTTTCCTGAGTGGTCTTCTGGATAGTAACCTCACAGATGAGGAGACTGTAAGTTAATAATTAATCAGTGAAACAACTGAAGAGCAGTACATGAACAAATATTTCAACTTTTAACTTTAATGAAATATTCCAAGATTTTAAAAGTATTTCTAGTGCCATTTTTTCTCTTTTCTGCAAAGTGTGTGTGTATAAAAAACTTTATTATGAGAAATTAGTCATAATCCTGGTTTTGACAGTGAGAATTTCTATAGTTTATAATATAAAATTATAACTAACTTTCCACTGCTATTCCCAGTTTTTTTGATAGAGATGATAGTACTTCCATCGCAACAGTCCAAAAAAATCAGCCTTTTGAATAGTTGGAGTTTTTTTTCAAGTTTGTTCCTGCACTATTGATCTTTCCATGAGCTGAAATGGCAAAGATTTAGGCCTGCACTGTCGTTTAATTACTCTTGGTCAATCTTGTGTTACCTCACGTACATGAAAGATTACATTTTCTGAGTGAGTAAAACAACTGTGTAGTTCACTGGTGTATCGTGTGGCTTTTTAGACCTCCCCATGTATATGGTATAATATTAACTGTCTTCTAGAACAGGAAACACCGAAGAAGTTGAAGAGTTAAGGCTTTCTGTTATTTCATTGATGTTCATAAGCATTAGAGGGCAAGATGTTATTTTAGATGATCTGAGGTTTTCAGTTATTTGAGTTCAGACAAAACTCAAACCTAAATTCATCCTTAATTGATGTTACTTTTAACTGAATTTATTGGAGAAGGAAATCTTACATTTCCTTAATACATTAAGCAAGGTCACTATTCATGAAAAGCCATCACTTGGTGCTTGTGACTGATGATTCATCCTGTTCAGCCAACCAGCGTGGAAATGGTCAAGACTGCAGAAGAGCAGCTCTTTCAGCTGTATTTGTTAACTTCATCAGTTTTCTGCACTACAGTAGCAATTCTGTCAACAACTAGATTTTGCATCTGTCTCTTACTAGGCGCTGTCACGGTAGCTGAGTCACTGCCTTTGGCCAGCACAGACCAGATACTGGATTTGACTTTTGGCGGTTCTTTTCTGTTGGGGTGTTTGCTGTTTGCTTTGACGTTAGTGCATATCAGACAGCAAAATACTTGAGTGCTACTTTCACAATTGAGCCTCATGTTTGGCTACTGATATTTGGTTAGCAGCTGACCAACTCGAGGCACTTGTTCTTGCTCAGGAAAAGGCAGAAACATTTTTTTTTTCCCCTGTAATATCTATTTGCCTCCTTGCTCATCTTGCCTTAAAATAAACCTGAATTTTTCACCTTCCAAGTTCTGTGTGAAAACTTGCTGCAGGTTTTGTATTTAGTCTACCTCACTGTTACTCTGAGAAGCTCTCCAAAAGGTGCCTCTCTAGTGATGTCTACGTCTATAAAATGTGAAATGTGAAACTGTGGCATTCACAGATAGAAGAGCAATATGTCATTTTATGTGTTACCTGTTTTAAAAAAGTTTTAAATTCACTTTAAATAATCAGAGGGCTTTAAAACTGTTTTTTTGTTCTTATCAATGTAGTTAGAACAAATAATATGTAAGTACCTTGTAAATATAGCATGATTTGGAAAGTTAAAAAAAATAAATTAAAATGAAAGAATTTGATTTCCAGTATAATCCACTGAGTTTTTAAAATGATAACATTTCCTTAAAAAAGAGAAAGGATTTGATTTCTTTTTTTGGGTTAATAGACTGCTAAATAAAAGTTTCAAAAATTTGGAACTGATTATGAGATACTGTATTTATGTGGTGGTTTTAGTTAAGAATATGTACTAAATTTTGATAAATATACCAGACTACTTGTATTTGTTGGTCACGTTAGGTAATAGTCATTTGCTGACAACATTAGCAAATTAGAGGCAAGCCTAAAACATGACTTAATTTGTCAAAAACTGATTTTGTTTCTTACTAGTGAAACTGAAGAATTATTCTGGGTCTCTTTTAGAAGTTGTATTGAAATTAGGCAGTTTGGAATTTTCTCTTAAGGTCGGTTTGGGAATTTTGCATTTGGGCACAAAAGACAATGTATTAGTTCCTAGTAAATATTCTGCTAAAGCACAAAGAGTGTTGTGCATAATTGGCAGCCACTTGCCATTTAGAGCTTGAATGAAACCGTTATTTTAGATCATTAACAAGGACTTTGTGAAGAATTACTTGCAACTTGCAAACTCTGCATCTGCTGTGACTGACTTGACTCCATGCTAAAATTAAACTCCTTCTTAAAATGCTTTTGAGAAGTACAGCTGAAAAACACTGTGTAAGTGCTGATGTTGTTACTGGCATAACATTAAGCTCCTCATTACAAATTGTTTTGCAAAGAAAATTACAAATAGTTTGTGATAAAATGATAGTGTACCACAGGTTTAGTAGTGTTGAAATAAGGCATCTTTTGCTTGTTGTTATGCCATTCAATTTTTGTTCAGATCAAACTGAAGAAAAACTCTCATATCTTGGCCCTGGAGAGAGAAAGGCCTGTATATCGCAAAGTGGCCAGGCACAGACATTCACGTCTTCTAATTGTAGGTTCTCTCTCATGAAGAGCAATTTTTTGCAAATATAGAATATGGTTTAAATTGTTTCTAAAGTATTGCTGTGAGCTGACCTTCTAGGCTGTGCTGCGTAACATAAAGAGGTGAGGCATGTATAGAACTTGAGTTGGAAAAGGAAAGATAAATTCTAAGGATCATGATTGTGTGCAATTTATGAAAGGAGCATGAATGAAGAAAGAGGAAAAGGGACCTGGGACAGTCATGAAATATAAAGTAGTAACTGGGTCTGTAGGGAGATAGTGTATACTTCATGGTCGCAGGATGAGGGAGAGGAAGAATGAAAAATACTGGAGTAGGGGAAGAGAGGCCGAGCTTTGACAGGGATGGGTCTACAGGACACAGAGTAATTGGGGGAATCTGGGGTGATGCAAGATCACAAACAGTGGGGGAAAAATGAATTTGTAGTAAAAGTTAAGATATTGGTAATATATAGTGACATGTTAAGGATTTGTGTTTCTGCTGGTCTGTTATCCCTACAAGTCTTCTGTGCCGGTTATCACAGGTTATTCATATGGCACTTGCAGGATGGAGATGTTACTAAGCATCAAATAGGTTGCAAGCACCTAGTGAAGCTGGTGGGTGTGAATGTTGATCACTAGCACAGAATAGCCCTTCTTTCTGGCCTGTATAAAATTAACCTATTTTTCATTTGATTGACTGAGCTGGATACACCCTATTTCCAGACTGCATAGCTCCATCTGAGTCTCTGAGTCTTATTTTTCGCCTCTGTTGTACACATTGTGGTTTATTGTGTGTCAAGTAGAGGAAAACTAATTTCATGTCTTGCAAGTGGTGCTAATCCAGCAGGTCATGCAATAATGATCATCACTCATTGAAATGTTAAAAGGCGAGTTGTTTTTAAAGAGAGATGAAACAGGATTCTTAGCTGGGCATTACTAACCTTGGTGCTTTCTATAAGACACCAAAAGGTATTAAATGTAAGTGTCCTGTCCCTAATTATGGTAGATTTTCTGTATATTATGTTCAAAGAGAATAGCAATGTTTGATGTTCGGAGTGAAGGGTGGTTGTTTCCCAGCACACAAAGAAATATTGGAAAGTGCTGCTCGCCAGCTGTCACGTTTATGTGTATCGATAAGTTATGGATATACAAGTGTTAATTGTGACCAAAGACTTTTGTCCTTTTTTTTGCGTGTTCTTATAGTTTGATCCTTCCTGCATCCCTCAGACTTTTTCTTATAATTTGTGAAGCCTACACAGCCTCACAAGGAATGTATCTTTGGGAATCAGTGCCCTGCATAGTTTACACCAGTTTTGCATAAAACTGATGGAAGAGTGTAGTGTGGGTTATTGTGAGTATATAAGCAACTAGCTATTGTGAAATTAATCTGTGATTGGAATAATTGCTCAAGCACACCTCTAACCAGTATACCATTGAAGCACATCATGGCTGCTACTGTGTGCAATGTGATTAAGCAGCATGCTGAAGTCTAGAAGTGTATAAACAAGTATATTGCTGTGGGAATTAGGGAAGTTACCTTATCATTGTGCTCAAGCAACCTTTCAGCACTCCTCTTAATTAACTAAATCAACTAAACACAGACCTTTCTGCGCATCTGATCATAAAATATTTGTCAATTCTTTAATTGTGCTAACTCTTCTCTAAACTTCATCAAACTTATTAAAAATCTTTAAGAAAGCTGTGAAAACTGACTTTAGATGCCCAAAGTCTTGTATCAATACTAAATACAGTGCATTTATGCACTAGCAAATTTTGCATTTGTAGAGAGCTCTTCCACGTAGTAGGCAAAGGTTTCACAACAGCCCTTGGCTAAGGTTTGAGGTTAGACATATTTAAAGAAGAAATAGCAGGGAAATTTTTGCAAGAACTTAGTAGGATTTGTGGTCACTTCACACCACTGTTGTGTGCATGTCAAGCTTTTGCATTGGTATTGGATGGTTTGCTAAATTATATGGTTTATTTCAAACAGGAGCTAAGCTGGAAAATTCCCTTGATGCCTTTTATGTTAGATGATGACAGTAGTCTCTTCTGGTTTTATAATCTGTTTAAATCTGTATAAAAATCAATACATATTATGATTAGTTTTCTGTCTATAATAGTTTTGGAAATCAGTTACTGATGGAGAACATACAGCTTTTCAATGATGAGAATATTCGAGGACTACTCAGACAATTTTTCAGTGGAAGGTGCCTGAGAGCATTTCTGTTCTCATATTAAGTCATGCTTCATGCACAGGTGGATGCAATTTAGTGTAGTGTAATTTCAGCTGAAATTATTAGTAGTGTTGGAAGTAATGAGTTTCTTCTATGGCAAATGAATGTTACTTTTGAGTGTTTTTACACTGTGTTTTTTGTCAGTGCAGCTGAGTGTTGATTCATTAGTATTTCAAAAGTAGGAAGAACTAAGCATATCTAGCTATCTAAGCAGGACTTAATGTTTAGTGTGATGGTAGGAAATAGTATGTATTTCCCTCATGAAAGAGAGTCAGGAGGTAACCAGCTGTGCATTAAGGGCTTTTTTTTTTTTTGGTTGTTGTGGTGGTTTTTTTTTTGGTCACTGATTTTCTCTGTCAGGAAACTACCTTTGAGCAACTTGCCCGTTCTCGTGCTTACTATAATTCCAGTCAACGTATCTTAGACTTTGCAGGAACTTCAAAAGCGATTGTTCCATTTCATCGTCTTTTTCAGCCATGCCTGTGATTCCTAATGTTTTTGTAAAGTACTCGAGATATTTTTCATACTTCCTTGACATGAACAATAATCATCTATTTTTCTTTTCTATCTTTCTAATGAAACCATCGCTTAGTGACGTGTAGAAAAATTCAGGTAGTAATGAGATAAAAAAATCACTTTATGATGTGCTCCTGCTCTTCCCTGGAAATGTATGTTTTAAACATATGTTTCAGTAAGACAGATTTCTTTGAAGCAGTAAGAAAAACAAATATTAGCAGGTTTGGAATATACATTTCTCTAGACTTGAAGAACATTTAACATTGTTCCATACAAAAGATCAGGCTTAATAAATCTAATTAAAGTTCCAGTCTTAATCTTAAAATGACTTCTTATGCCCCTGAAAACTCCCATTGTAATCTTCAGTGTTTAATTATCTTCACCATTATAAATCTGTACCTTATTTCTAACCTGCATATATTTATCTCTTCTTTTTGTTCCATTAGATTTTGTTATACCTTTGAGAAGAATTCTAAAAATAAATTCCTCCCCCCTACAACGTAGTGGGCTAGAGATTGTCATCCAGTGACCCTTCAATCTTCTTTGACAAACCAGATAGATTGACCTCTATAAATCTTTTATTAGTAGTGATGTTTTTCAATCTTGTCGTCATGCTCATGGCTCTCTCTTGAACCCATTTGTGAATGTCTTTGAAATATTGGCAGCAGAACTAGACAGAGTGATTTAGTAGCAGTCACAGAGGTAATACAGCCTCCCTATTCCTTCTCAATATTTCCCAGATTATATATAAGCCATTAACTATATTATCCTGTGCAGCTGTGATCCACCATGACACTTACTGTTTGTCAAGCTCATTGCTTCCATGAATAAAATTGCATCCTGTTTTTTGTTCCTGGATGTGACCTTCCATTTAGCATCTCAAAAAGCAGATTCGGTGGAAACTCTGACTAATCCACCAGTTTTGTGTCTCCTCTCTCCATGCTCTGTGACCTGAGCAAACTCTATCAACTGCAGTCCTGTATTTGCTCTCATAAATACATTGCATTTATATTGAGACAGCACTGATATTTTTTTTTGTGACATCCTCCCTACAAGCATTTGATGCTAATGACGTTCAAAATTCAGGATCAATAAAACAGGCAGTTCTTAATTTGCTCTGAATCAAAATTTTACTTGGTAGGTTTGAAACATATAGCAAAAATGTAATGTTTGTGTAGTAGTGGAACAGAGAAACAAGACATAGGTTAATAAAAGCAGGGCAGTAAAATGCAGCCAGACATGGATTTCAAAGGCCACAAGCACCTTTTAGGTTCCTGTGCTCTGGAAGATTAGTACCATTTTTCTGAAAACATTTTGTAGCCCTTTCATAAGGGAAATTAGGTTCTTTGCTTTAGATCACTGTCCAGTTGACATTCTAATTAAAAAGCAATTTAAGAGTCTTTAGGCTTCTAATCTAGTTTTCCTTTGGTCAAGTTGCAAAGTGGTAAAGAAAAAATTAATTACTAAAATAAGGAAAAAAGAGTTTGTTTCTTTTTTAAAAAAAAAGAGATTGTTGAAAATTGTGAGGGTTTTTCCTCATGAAAAAAAATCAAGATACATGAAACTTTTTTATTCTTTAAAGCATTTCCTGAGTTTTCATTAAAATTTTCCATCCCTTTATGGCTTTTTTTTCAAGAATTGAAAAATGTGATTATTTGAAAAAAATTTGATGGAAACAAAAATTTCCCAGCAAAGTTTTCAGTTTAAAAAAGGGGTGGAGGGATGGAATAGTATGTGTTGGGTTTTGTTTGTTTGTTTTTTTTTTTAAAAAAGTTGTCCTGGACTTATGTTAGTCTGGAAAGGATGATAATGTCCACTGCTTACTTTTTCCTGTTTAATATTTAACTGGTATATATTGCATATTTGTGTTTGTAAATATGTACACATACTTAACTCTCTGCTCACAGCAGTCTGTTACAAATGCATACAACACAGGTCAATATGCTGCCTCTGTAGTATGCAAAAAATTTACATACCATGCAAATCAATAGTATTCTATTACTGTGATAGCCTGAGGGACACGGAACAACAAAGACACCCTAATAAAAATCCTAGGGTCATTTCAGCTATTGAGAAAATCCTCAGAGACTGCAAATGAGTTGAGGGCTTATTTTGAAATTATCATCTAAACTGGAGGCTTGGACATACTGGAACTCCACTAGTTACCATGTATGCTTCAGGGCTTCTGGAAGGGTGGAGAACTCTGCTTAATCATGTAGACAAGCAGAAAATAGAAAAGGCAGATGTTGTACTGACATCTTCTTCTCTGAATCTGATTACCTGTTTTTTGACCTTATCCATCTATTTGAAGTCTGTCATAATTCTGTATTTTAGAGACATATGGCCACGCAAGTAATTTTTAATATTATTTTTACTTTTTATATTATTGAGACATACTTGGACTAGCCACTCAGGGGAAAAAAAAAAAACGAAACCTCAGTGTTAAAGAAATCATACCAGGTGTAAAGTTTTCGGGGCACTACGCTCTGTTAAGGATGACACAAAAATAAGAGTCTCAGTGATGTTTGCTGATACTGCAGTCTCCTATGGAATATGCTGTTTAAGGTGTAGAGACTAGCTACACAAGTAGACCTTCTTAAAAGCAAAAAACCCACAAGATTTTACTCCTTAACCTAACCACCAAAGCAAAGCCTAAGGACTTCAAAAACCACTGCATTTAATAAACTTAGTCACTATTTTGGGAAACACCATATTAATTCATTTTAATTTCTTTGACAGTTCTTCCAATGAATGCTTGTTATGGGAGGTTGTCAAATGTAGGGCCGTAAAACATGACATCTATGAAATATGTTTTTTTTTCCATTGCTTTTGTTGCATTATTGAGTATCAGTCAAGGAGAAGTGGTAACCTAATTAAGAATAGTGATACAGGTTTAGACTTTGCTTTTATTGACATAAACATTGTATCTTAGCCAATTAATTATCTAATTTTGAAAGAATTTACAGGAAATTGGATCTGTAAAATGAGTAAGTACTGTTTTTGTCAATCATCATATGAAATAAGACATAAAATAGCAAGGCTTTAGTGTTTTTTTTTATCAAATGAGTTCAGTGGTTGTATTGCTACAATGTACATCTAGTTATATATATTGCTAAATTAGCAAACAAAGTCATTGATGAGGTGAAGGAGATGAGTGCCCGCATTAACCACTCAGTAAGCCTTGTAAGTGAATATGAGATCTCAGAGTTTTGCTGAAGCCCAGCAGTGGAGTGGCTGTAGGAGGGAGGCTGAGTGCGTGCCCCGATCACCCTGCAGCGGAGAGGCTGCTGGTCAATACCATGATCTCGGGCACGTCGTCATCACTGCTGCACTTGGTCAGCACAATTTGCAATTTCCATGATCATAGAATATTTTAGGTTGGAAAAGACCTTTAAGATCATCGAGTCCAACCGTAAAACTAACGCTGCCAAGTCCACCACTAAACTGTGTGTCCTTAAGTGCCACATCTACACATCTTTTATATACCTCCAGGGATGATCACTCAACCACTTCCCTAGACAGCCTTTTCCAATGCTTGACAACCCTTTTGGTGATGAAATTCTTCCTAACATCCAATCTAAACCTCCCCTGGCACAACTCGAGGCCATTTCCTCTTTTCCTATCACTTCTTACTTGGGAGAAGAGACCAACCCCCACCTTGCTACAACCTCCCTTCAGGCAGTTGTCAAGAGCGATCAGGTCTCCCCTCAGCCTCCTTTTCTCCAGACTAAACAACCCCAGCTCCCTCAGCCACTCCCCATCAGACTTGTGCTCCAGACCCTTCACCAGCCTCATTGCCCTTCTCTGGACTCGCTCCAGCATCTCAGTCTGTCTTGTAGTGAGGGGCCCAAAACTGAACACAATACTTGAGGTGCAGCCTCACCAGTGCCAAGTACAGGGGGATGATCACTTCCCTAGTCCTGCTGGCCACACTGTTTCTGATACAAGCCAGGATACCATTGGCCTTCTTGGCCACCTGGGCACATTGCCAGCTCATATTCAGCCAACTGTCAACCAACACCCCCAGGTCCTTTTCTGCCAGGCAGCTTTCCAGCCACTCTTCCTCAAGCCTGTAGTGTTGCATGGGGTTAAAGGTCTTTAGAGAAGATCTTAAAGGTCTTTTCAAACCTAAATGATTGTATGATTCTATGATCGTGGAAATTGCAAGTTGCACTGACCAACTGCAGCAGCAGTTTAGTCTATATCAGAGCTCATCTCCAGGGGTAATACTGGACTTGACTCATTTCCTACCTACAGCCATATTCTAGATCCTTCTGAATATAGTATAGAGAGTGATTTATGGCAGTGTTTAGACACTGTATGTGTTGCTGTATATAGCATCAGATTGAGAGTTTGTGTATACCAATGTTGTTATGAATGCCTGCAATTAGACATGTACATTTGTTATCCAGATCCTGAATATGCAGCTTTTAAAATACTTAAAAGGAGCAGTGGTAACAGTCATATGAATTCTAATATCTTCTACTTTAAAAACTATTTAATACTAGTAAGATTTCCCAGTTTTCCTGTAGCACCTTATTTATTCCTACTCATAAATATTGGACATGAAAGTCATCAGTGGTCTCCTCAGATCAACAGTGTTGTTTTGGTATCTATCTAGGATTTAAAATTCACTGGTCAGAGGTCTAGGACATGTGATTTTTGATGACTGCTCTAACTCTAAATATTAGCCTTGAAAGTTATTACTGAAGCAATTGTGCTATTAAAACTGTGCTAGAAAAATATGGGAAATAGTAATTCCCATCACGAAAATCTGATTTTGAATTAAAAGACAAAAGGTTGCTCAATTTTTTTCCCTATTGTCAATATGTCAAACAGAAGCAATGATTTTCTTGAATCTAGAGTTGGCCCTTTATTATTTCTGACAGGACTTGTAAATAAAACAAATCTTAAAATGAATTGATTAAAGCCTTTTCCTGAAAAGTTGATGTTTTGCTAAAATGATGTGGCTGATTCTCAAATAGGGGCTGTAAAGGGATTGGATCACTTGTTTATTAAAAGAAAAAAAAAAAGACAAATTGCTTATTTCCTGTAAGTGGTCTATTAAATCACCACAGTGTTGCTACCGCACTGAGATGTTTTATTTCAGTTATGTTCTTGAGTTTGCAACATTCATGTACTGTAACAAAAGCATGGTTATGATTTACCTGCATGGAAGGTCAGCAGTAAGGGGAGGAACAGGCAGTTACATATTCCTCTTAATGTGAGAACAAAGGTTTGCCTCCATGCAGTGCTCGAATATCGAATGACCATGTTATACAGCCACAGAGCACCACAGAAAACCTCTTCCCTCCCAAATGAAAAAGAGCCCCATGTCAATAGATCAGTGTGAAGATGTTTTGCTTGAAATAATGCCCGTGACAGTTGTGTATTTTCAGTTCATTTATGTCTAGAGACTCAGTTCTACACCCTAAATTGTCTTCTCAAATTACTCCAGTACTGCACAAGGTATTAAACAGTCTATAAAGCATTCTAGGCATTCTTGCAGAAAAGACTCAGAGTGAGAAACAACATAACATTTATCACAGAAGTCTGTTATTTGAATCCAGACTTCATTTGGAGAACTTCCATTTATCTGTTATATGGCATGCAGGTTTCTTCCTAACTCTGGATTTATGCAAGTAATGTATTTATACATCTTCATTTCTACTAATAGCTTTTTCACAAATGGGAAAGGACAGAAATTCCCTAACCAATGTCAATGGACTTGCTGTACGGTGGAGGCTTCTAAAGTGAGATAGCTGCAATATCCATACCTCTCATACTCCTAATATTAATTTCCACAGGCTGCTTCTCTCCTTTGTGTCGCCCATTTATTTTGTGCAGTTTATACAGCTTGTGTTTCCCAAGTCTTTGCCCAGTTTGTTCACTGATGTATTGTCTCATTTCATTCCTTGTGTATATACCTCACGTGGACCTTTTAAACCTACTAACTTCCCCCCCCCCCCCAAATATTTCCCTCTATTCCATTCCTCCTCCTTCTTCTCTTCCTTTTTAAAAAAAATTTATTTTTAATTGTAGCCAGTAACATAAAAATTCTCAAATTTAAAATGAAATTTCAAATAATGACAATCTGTGCAACTCCAGATACAATGTATTTTGTTCAGTGAAGAAAATGAAAAGTAATGATTTTTTATATGGAGAGTCAGTGTCTTCAGTATTTTTATGCTACCAATTAGTCCAGTCTACAGAATTCCCACGAAATACTTTTAAGAGATGTTGAATCAAACATATGATTGTAACCTGGGATAGAGGGTGACGAGAAATCGGTAGTAGCTCTCAGTGCTTCCTTATCCTTAAACTGTTTACTATAGCATTGGTATAAAAAATAATCATGCTACATCTTGGTACTGGATTGGTCATTTATTTTGATGCATTTGAAGTAATTTTGTTGCAGATGATAGAAGGCAGGACTTCTGGTTTAACATAATATCTCTAGTGTAAATACCAGTGGTTTCTGATATGAAAAGTAAAGCATGAAATCTTCCTTTATTTATTTAGACGGAACAAGATGGAAAGAGACAGTAACCCTTTGTGGGTGGAAAAGAAATGAAGAAAAACTTTGTTTTTAAGACATATTTAATTCTTGATTTAAGACACTAGGGGAAAAAAAAACCCCAAAACATCACTAATGAACTGAGAATAAATGAGGAAAAAATGATTGTATAGTAAAATATGTTCAAATCTGAGACTGAAATAGAGAAAGAATAGAGAATGGGGAATCCCTAGGTTTCCACTTTTTTTTTTTCCAGGCTAGGACAAACTGTAACAGTTGAGATCAAGCACAAAAGCATTATTGGGAAAACTCCACCTTGAATTCAAAGGCTAGCTTAAAAGATAAATATAGTAGGGGTGAACTGCAAGAATGTGGTGGAGTAGTTCTCATTTATACAAGAAATATTCAATACCAGATATTTAAGAAAGAATCAACAATTTCTTAATTACTCAGTAAAGAATCTATAGTATATTTCTTAACTAATTTCTTGTTGTAGTTTCCGTACAGTAATTTTGTATTCCTTTATGAATAGGGTTAGATATAGATGTTTTGCCTCATGTGGAGGATGTTACAGTCATGGCATATGGTATTTTTCCTTATGCATCAGAGTTAAAAGACCTTGCTGCATGTTCTGTGTACAAGACTTGCTCTCTCCTTGACTTTGGGCAGAGCATCTTACTTTTCCTACACTAAAAATAAGTAAATAACTTTGAAGAGAATGTACTGAAGAACGAATAAATAATACTAAATTTCAAATGATGTTTTAAATCTAAAATAGTTGAGATGCCAGTGAAAAAAGTTGAAGACAACACTCCCAACTGAGCAACAGATACTTGTGATGACTAAAATCTCTCTGCAGTGTCTGGTGTTCATGTTCCAGGAAGTCTCTTTCTTCTTCTACACTGGGAGCAACGAGTCTATTTCCTGCATTGGGAACTCATGGCAAAGCAGCTTTCAGGCAAGCCAATGCATGGTCACATTTGATGGGCTGAATCAACTCATGGTCCTAAACTGACAAGTCGTTTTGAGCAGTTCGTGAGGGATTTAGTTGGTGTGGTGCAAAATGCAGCCTACAGGTCAATGATATTTGGATAAGCAGCAATTAAGAACCAATGGCCAATACCGTTACCCTTGTTTATGCCAGATAATGCTATTCTTTTTGAGTTGTCCAACTGAAATAAATTAAAATACTTTCAGGTTGAAGACATATTTGCTATGAAGTAAAGGGATGATAAAATTGGTCTTTTACAGTGAGTTAGATATTTTGGTCTTTGTCAGGAAACAGTATTAGAACAAATGCACAATTACTAGGGCACAGCCCCCACCCACCCAAAACCCAACATCATAGTTTTTTATCGTATTTTCAGATTTTCTATTATTTTCTAGAAATATTCTACCATAGTATATGGCTTGTTTCTCTTCCCACTGAAGTCAACAGCAAAATTGCCAGTGACTGATAGAAAAAGCCCATGAAAAATGTCTCAAAAGCATTGGTTTCATTTCGGTAAATTGAATTTGTTGGCCAAAAAATTAGATTTGTAATTGTTTGCTTCTAATCTGTAAATAGATTTATAGTTGTTTGCCTCAGTCTTAGTTACAGAGAGACTGGCATCTCTTTACATCAATTTCATTAAATTTATTCCTTCTAACATGCTCTAAAAAAGATGTATTTTCCAAATTTTAAGCCAAAATTGGAAGATAAGCTCTTAGCAGTATAAAGAAACAGAATCCCTGTTCCCCAGGGGTCAGTACTGAGTCCAGTCTTGTTCAACTTCTTCATCTGCAACCTGGATGAAGGGACAGAGTGTACCCTCGGCAGGTTCACTGATGATACAAAGCTGGGAGGAGTGGCTAATAAACCGAAGGCTGTGCTGCCATTAAGTGAGACCTGGACAGGCTGGAGACTTGGGCGGAGAGAAACCTGATGAAGTTCAGCAAGGGCAAGTGTAGGGTCCTGCACCTAGGGAGGAATAACCCCATGCACCAGTACAGGCTGGGGACTGACCTGCTGAAGAGCAGCCTGGTGGAAAAGGAGCTGGGAGTCCTGGTGAACAGCAAGAAAACCATGAGCCAGCAATGTGCCCTCGTGGCCAAGGCGGCCAAGCATGTTGTCGGCAGGTGGAGGGAAGTTATCCTCCCCCTCTACTCTGCCCTGGTGAGGCCACATCTGGAGTACTGTGTCCAGTTCTGGGCTCCCCAGGTCAAGAAAGACAAGCAACTACTGGAGAGAGTCCAGTGGAGGGCAATGAAGATGATGAGGGGACTGGAGTATCTCCCTTATGATAAAAGGCTGAGGGAACTAGGTTTGTTCAGCCTGGAGAAGAGAAGACTGAGAAGAGATCTGATCAATGTTTATCAGTACCTTAAGGGTGGGTGCCAAGAGGATGGGGCCAGACTCTTTTCTGTGGTGTCCAGTGACAGGATAAGGGGCAATGAGCACAAACTGAAACTCCGGGAGTTACAATCTGAATATGAGGAAAAACTTCTATACTTTGAGGCTGCCCAGAGAGGCTGTGGAGTCTCTCTGGAGATATTCAAAACCCACCTTCATGAAAACCTGTGCAACCTGCTGTAGGTGAACTTGCTTTGGCAGAGGCCTTGGACTAGGTGATCTTCAGAGATCCCTTGCAACCCTGATCATTCTGTGATTCTATGATTCTGTAATCCAATTCAATGTGCAAGAAAAATAATAAAAAGCTCAGTGCTAGCTCTTGCTAGTTTGCATTAATATTTTTGGTTGTGCTTACAGTGCTTGTTTTCTCAAATATCCCACTTGCTTTTTTTGGCTTTTAACTCTGGACTGTTTCTTTATCAGAAATTTCTATGTATAAGTAATAGCAATTTTGTATTGAAGTTATTGTTGCTGTTAAATAGGGCAAGAAGAAATGTTTGCTTCTTGTAGGATGAAGGAAGTGGTTTAGTTTTATGTATCTTTTTTGGGAGACTACTCTCAATAAATCAGTCTGGTTTGAGCAAGTTGTTGGTTAGGTTCAGCTTTTAATACTTGGGGAATGCCACAGAACCACTGTGGAGTTTGACTGAGGTGTAAGCCACTATTTTATTTTTTTTAAAATACCTTTCAAAAGAAAAAGTCCATACTTCACAGAATCTCAAACCTAGCAAGTATTTACAGAACTGTTTTTCTTATGTACCACTTGCTAGCATTGTGTTTGCTTCTTACAACAGCACCTATGCTTCCCGAGAGCCTTAAAAACTTGAAGTGCGAGATCACTGTCCTCCTGTGCCAATACTAAATATAAATTTCTCCACGTGAGTCAACTGAGTGAAGATCAGATGTTTTAAAAAGGGTTTGATTTTCATTTGCCTGACGACTGCTCTGCTAAAAAATTTTCAGTGACCTTGTAGCTGAAAGTGACTGAAAATTTGTCCTTTAAGCTATTAAATAACTCAACTGTTCTGCAATGCTTTGTGAACTAGAATTCTAATTTTTGTAACTTGATTTTTGATTTATATGAAAATTGCATAGACCTTGAGATATCACTGTTGGTACACCGCTTTTGCCAAAATTTGCCTGATGCATTTGTAGGATATGAAAAAGCTAGATCAGTAATCCCTGGTATGCTAGGATAGAAGGACAAGCCTCTCTTTGGGTGCAACTTCTTTATGTTTTCTCTCTGAAGTTCTGAAACAAATGTGCTGTGCAGCTTGTTTATTTCTTCCTGCAACCTCTGTCTTGTAGCTGGCTCTAGCAGCTCCAGCACAACCCATCTTCTTAGGCTTCTAGCAGGAACTTGTCATACTAAAAAGAATAGAGAATTTGCCAAGATATTCAGGCTATGTGGGCAGCTTTTGCTGGTGGAACAGTTACGTCCTCCCAGTCATACCACTGGGATGCTATGTGGCCTCTGTGGATGTTATGTGGGATCTGTAATTCTATGGGAGACTCCTTGATGGAGATGGAAGCTCATCCGTAAGATACGGACAAGACTCATACTTGCAGAAGTGCTGATAACTCATAAAGTGAAGTCATTCCATTTTCTATAGTACAGCAAGCAGAAAAGGTGTCTGTCACTTACGAGTCATCACAGATCTGAGCTCCAGCAGAAGGGTATTTGTTAGGGTGCAGTATTTGGAAGCTGGTGGCCACAAGGCACAATGTAATTAATTATTTAGCTGCCTCTGTGTGAGTATCTGGGTTCAGGATGATATTCTTGCATAGATATCTGTTGTGATTTGGAGAAGCTAGAGCTCTGTCTTCACTATGTCATGATTTCTGGAGACATAATTTCAGTCATGTCTTAGCGTTATTTAATGTATTTTTGTCCTGATCTCATTTAACATGATACAGGACAGCACCTTTCTCCACACCCACCTAAAGCTAGCTGTGCTGTGCTGTCATCATAGTGTATGTGGAAGGGCACTATTTCAAAATTTGAGAGAGGGCAGTGGAGAAGACAGATGTTAGCTTCAAGCAGACGACATCATTCAGGGAACAATTTTATCCAAGGTTAATAGAAGATCAGACACAGTATCTATCAGCTGAAGCCAGATCAAAGTAATCTGTTAAACATTGAGAACTATAACTCTGTTCCTGAACTGTCATAATGTTTTGGTGATGTATTTGCAACATTTTGGTAGAGTTTGACAGGATGTGTTTGACTATTTATTGACATAAATATCCTCTGTGCTGCTCTAAGTATCTATGTTTCTGTTCTTGGATGGAAATTAAAGGTTTGACTGGAGAGAAGTGAGAGAAAGCATCCAGTATGCACAAAGAGCACATAGCAGTGGCTAAATAAACAGCAAAGAGAATGGCCCCTGTAGCTGTGGTGGATTAGCCCAGGCCAGCAGCCAAATGCCCACCCAGCTGCTCACTCCCTCTGCCTCAGTGGCATGGGGTTAGAAAATACGATGAGAAAGAGTGTGGGTTGAAATGAAGACAGGGAGACTGCTTATCAATTACTGTTGCAGGCAAAACTCAGCTTATGGAAAATTAATTTATTGCCAATTTGTTGCCAATTAAAATTGACTTGGGTGATGAGAAATTAAAGACATTAAAACAACACCTTTCCTCCCATTTTTCCCAGATTCAACTTCACTCCTTCATTCCTGACACCTCGTGTCTCCCCCTGCCCCAAGCGGTGTGCATGGGAATGGTGTTTGTGGTCAGCACACAGCAATTTTTCTTTGCCACTCCTGCCTCCTCACACTTTTTCCCCTGCTCTGACGTGGGTTCCCCACGGGCTGCAGTCCTTCAGAGAAAAATTTGCTCAGCGTGGGTGCTCCATGGGCCACAGTTCCTTCAGGACTATCAATCTCCTCTACGGGCTACGGGGGAGTCTCTGCTCTGGTACTTGGGGCAATTCCTCTCCCTGCCTTTCTTTGACCCTGGTATCCACAGAGTTGTTTATCACTTGGTTTTGTTCCTCCTCCTCTGCCTTCATGGTGTTTTCCGCCCTTTCTTAGGTATCTTTTTGCTGAAATCACTTGGTTTTGTTCCTCCTCCTCTGCCTTCATGGTGTTTTCCGCCCTTTCTTAGGCATCTTTTTGCTGAAGGGCTCAGCTGTGCCCTGTGGTGGGGCTGTTATGGAGCCAGCTGGAACCGGCTGTGTCCAGCTGGGGGCAGCCTCAGCCTCTCCTCACAGAGGTCTGTGCAGCCCCGTGCTGCCAGACCTGGGCCCTGCACCCAACATGGCAGCCCAGGGTATCTTGAGTTAGGCCCTGGGTAGCTCCTGCTTTTGTCATTTTTCTTTTTTTTTTTTTTTTTTTTTTTGATACCCGGGTTTCCACAAATATACTGAAGTTTTTGTCCAGAAGAGAAGATTAATACCCCTTGGGCACAGCCTTGTGGCTTAAAGCGTTTTCTCGTCAAAACATTTTATATTATCTTTCAGATGTCTTTGAGAGCAAGATATGAGCGTGTGGTGAGCTCTACACCATCTGAAAGGTGATGATTTGTGAAAGTGGGTTGTCCACCCCTTTAGTGAGGCCACCATCTTTCAAAGAGGGACCTGCTTTTAAAAAACAACTTGCAGAGTCCTTAATCTAACAGCAGGATTTTTAAGAAGTAGTGATTATAATGGGGTATTTGTGTTGTATGGGAAGTCCTAAGGAGTTACTTAATGATGTTATGGTATTATGCCAGATAGATAACAACTCCTTGTCAAGGATTTGTAAACTTTACGTGAGAATTGCTGTGACTTCCTTAAGCCTTTCTGTAGGGGTTTTTGAAATAATGTAATACCACTTTGATCTTCTGTGAGAATGCAGAACAATATATTTGTATTTGTAGTGTGTAGTTGTTAGGAAGGGAAGTAAAAAACTGGGAGATCTAGTGGATTAAATAGTGACTGTCAACAGATTTCTTTGCTACTACTTTGGAGTGAGAGTGTATTCATTCCCTCTTTCTCTCACATTTTTCTTTATTAAGGTGCAGTTCAGCTGAGATTGAATGTCTTTTTGGCTGTCCATAAACTGTGAAACAGAAGGATGCGGAAGAATATCCCTTGCCTGTTTGTACGTGAGTGATAAGAGCACAACATCATTACTACAAGTTTGCTGCAAAGATGAGTTCAGAGGAGAAGAGTATATCTCCAGCTCACAAAACGTCCACTCCATCACATAGAAGTGCCTCCTCTTCATCATCATCTCAGAGGGACAGGAGGCAGGTAAGGAAAAGCTCTAGACTTTTGTAACATCTGGTGAAATGATTGATTTATTCCCGTAATGTGGCTGTTAGTTCTCGCTAGCTCTAAATTCGCTTGCTTTATGCCACTGGATGATATCACTATAGCCAAGGACTGTTGTTTTTTTAATTTTTTTCCACTAATTGGTTTGGAAAAGATTCAGAAGCAACGTGGACACTATGTGTAGTGCTGGAGCAGGAAGGATATAATCACATGGAGAAGCACGAAACATGCACTGAAGTCTTTTGGGAAGTGGTTTCTTTGGCAGCATGAACCTACAGTTGCTTCATATTGTTTTGTGTCCTCTGTGAATATCTGTTTTTGTAAATCTAACTACAGATATGTACTATCTCTTTACAATGTGATATTTCAATTCAATTTCAATATGATACTGTTCATCCTTTATGGAAACACTTAACATTTTAAATATTATTTGGTTTACTACAAATTTACACTGATTGTCACACGTCATGTAGTACTAGTCCAGTTATCTTAGGGTTCCATTTTCAAGAGACCCTTCTCTACGTGGATGTAATACATCTTTTCTACAGGATTGCTTTGAGATGAGGGCTGTATTATTTCCTCTCAAAACAACTTAGGCCTTCCTATGTTTTTTTGCAGGCTGGGTGTACAGTCTGGCCCCAGCATCAGTAGGAGCACTTCAGAAAGTGTCATCAGAGCTACCCACTATATTTCAGATAGGTGGTTATGTGTGTATTTGCAAATGCAAAGGCTGATACTGAAAATTTGATTAGAACAGAAACATACTTTAAAACTATGATCCATGGAAACCTTGAACACTAAATCGTCTTCTGAGTTAGTTTAACTTTATAATGTTTAAAAGAGATGTACAAAATGTAAGAATATAACAACTTTATAATTTAAAATACTGTGAAAATATTTTCATTAATGCAATACCGGTTTCATTCCAGTTTAACAAGGAAAAGAGGCAGGAAAAGATCTTAAATAATTGCTTGCTGTGGTATGCATTTACTTGAATGGCTGTAGCTTAAGAACATTTTCCCAGCTACTTGTATACCAGCTGTGACTCTATTTTCTCAGCTGCCCAAGTAGTTTTGTTCCCTTACCTGATTTACAAAAATCTTGAAAACTGAGAATTTTGATGAAAACTGTAACATTTACAGCTTTGAATGTAAATAGCCTCACCATAAGGTATGTTTAAAATGTTGAAGCTAGAGAAGAATTCTGATGTGTGTTTGATAACAGGCAGAAAATATGTCTGGAATTTTTTTAATACTTTGCATTGCTTTTCAGTGAAGCCAAAAGTGATGCTATCACAGGTGATAAATATTTTCCCTTTCATGATGTACAGAATTTGGAATAGCTGTACTCAGTAAAGTCCTGGTTAGCATATGATCTCCTCTTAATTTTTCATTAGTTCCATCTGGAGCAAGAATTTTGACATCTTTTGTTTAAAACATGAGTATATTTTATCTCTGGCATTTGAACCAAAGAAGGTGAATGCAAGACTTGTAGGAGCTGCTGAGCTCAGCTAAGAGCATATCTGGGAATGCATTTTACCGTAAATCTAATGGCTACCATATCTGTTACCATAGCAACAGGGTAGAGCAAGGTATACCTGTCATCATAATGAAATGGATACTTAACTTTAAGTCCATATTTGGTCACAAAAATGTGAAACATGATTTTAAAATAATGCTGAAGAAGTTGATGATGTGATGCATCCAGAGTTCTCTTGGATTCTGTAATGTCTGATGATGCTTAACAAATATATTTAGGAATGTAAATGTGAACTGGAAAGGCTACTGCTAGGCATTCAGTTTTTTGTCTTAGTGCTTTCAGTGTTAAACGCAGAGAAATGTCAAGGAGAATGAATGGATGGTGCAAAGGTACTATGTCGAGGGAAATAAACATACGAATGTTTCCTTTGTGCATGTTGACACAGTAAATTAACCAGCTTCGTTGTAGCATCTGCTATAACAATTGTATTTCTAATTTCTTTCCTTGCTTGTGGCATTATTTGTATATATTTTGGTTTTCATAGGCTTTCTCCCGAATGCTATGACAGTTAGTGGGTAGGGGATTTTGGTTCAGGGGCTGTTGGGTTTTACTTTGAAAAGACTTGAAAATTCTGTCTTGCTGCCTCCTTGGGCTCTTCACAGCAGCTAGGAGAAAGGCACCCTTCCTGAAGGGGTAATATGTATGGATATAGAAAGTGATGTGACTGGATGAAGTGTCAATGTAGCTTTTATTGTCACATGTGAGGATAACACTTGGTATTTCTAGATGGTTAATGACTGAAATCTTCTCATCATATAATTCTTGTCGAAGTCATACCAGCAATTATGGAACAGTTTCCCAATAAATTGTGGTGCAGGAGGCTGGATAAGTATGAACATGACTATGATATATCATTTCAGGGAGAATGGAAAATGTCGTGCTGTATATAATGCTGGCATTTCAATGTAGCTTTCTTATTTGTGCAATATACATCACCTAAGAGAATTAGCAGTCAGCAAAATCTTTGACATTGCCAATTTGCAGGCTCCATGACTAAGTAACTGACAAATGAACAGACTACTGAAGCCAGCAATAGCCAAAAAAATGGCTTCAGATTTTCGTCATCATAGGAACTTCAGCATCATTCACTTTTGTCAAAATCATGGTTAATTTGGACTATTAGATAGAAGGCAGCCCAGGACCAACCTGTTTTGTTTAACCCCTGAGCTGAGCAGGGTGGCAGGGCAGTTGTGGTGTCCTTGGTAAGGTAAGGTATACTTTGGAATGGAGCAGCGGCAGTTTTTCCTACTGTGGAGCTGTTGCAGAGCATAGAACCCCTGTCATTTCCACTGTCAGGGGATCTCCCTAAGAAAACTAAGAGTCCCCATACAAAGGTGAGCATAAAAACTGCAATTCTGACAGCCTTTTTTGTGGGCCATGCTGGAAAGGGATAGTCTTATTTTTTATCCTTCGTGAAACTCTGAAAAGGCTAGTCATATTCTGTTGCACAACAAAAAGGAGGAAAACTAACACTGTTTTTAGAAAGTACAACTGAATATCATGCAGTCATATGTTGTGTATTCAGTTTGATGGGTGTAAGTTCTTTATAAATATTCCATGTTTTATTTATTGACAGAGTATGCAAGTCATACTAGAGACTGTAATACATTATATATTCTCTGCAATGCATGGGTAGTAATATTGTGCTGAGAAGGCAGAAAGAAGTAAATACATTATAGGGTTAACAATGTGCAGTTTGGTAAATTGGGGCCTGACTCCAGACTATTAAACAGAGGGAGTGATTAAGAAGAAGAGTAATAATAATGAAACCGTGAATAAAGGAGAGATTTTGACTTTTCTGACCACCATCTAAAGGGTAGCTAATACATGATGTGAAGTGGATTTAGCAATGTCTGCTGTTTTAGATGTGAGGATTTATCTTCTAATATATCAATTTTCTTTTTAGTCTTTTAGGGGGAAGGGATAATCAGCTGTTGCCTCTTTCTCTCTCTGTTTCTTTCTGTCAGATTGCTTTTCAACAAATCCTTGGTTCTTTTTCCACACAGCGAACACAAAAGAAAAAAAGCTTTTAGTCCTATTGCATTTAGCCTTGTGTGGTCACCTTTCTACTAGGAGAGCTTTCATATTTCAAATGACTGTTGTCTTTCAGCCATATGTGAAGAGTGAAAGATAGGGGCTTTGAAGGAAAAAGAAAAAAAATTTCTGGAGCAGCAGTCATTTGCTTTTCAGATTTTAATGCGGTGGGGTTTTTTTTATTTATTCTGTAAGAGCAATATTGACTAATAGGAGAAAGGGTGTACTCAAGGGTTGCAGAAAGGGCTGAGTTTGGGCTGAAGATGTTTGCCTGGCCTTGAAATTTAGGAGCAGAGCGTGATTCCAAAGTCAAAGCTCTGGTCTTGCCTAGAGGTCTGTGCTGGAAAATGCCTAGTTAGCTTTTTATAACTACTATATTTTAATTGTCAAAGTAGTCTCCTGAAAACAGTATTTGCTAAGGTAAGTATCACCATTTTGTAGATAGGAAGATTTTAATGATGATGGAAGGATCGAGTTATTTGTCTGCAGCAACCTTAAGCAAACCTTAGTTTATAGAGTAACTGGAAGACTATAAAAAGTTGTTGCAGTAGGTGAATCAGGGGGTGAAATGTATAGTACCTGAAAAAAAGGACTAATAATTGTTATTTGGATATAGTGATGCACTAAAAATCTAGGCTCACAGTGCTATGAACTCTATTAAGCACGTAATAAAAGGCAGTTGCTAGCATAAAGTGCTAATTAGATGAGACAGACATAGATTAGGAGCAGAAAAAGAGAGAGATGACTTGTCTGTTTTCTCTTTCATCAACTAATGATAAAGCATAATGAGAAGAGATGTGCACAATATGAAAATATCATGGGTTCTATGTCAATTCTTGAGTTTCATGGTTTCAGCTAATATTAAAAGTAAAATTAGAATTATGAAGGGAAGTCTCTTGGCTAAGAAAACTGCCATCAAGTTTTTCCCAGGAGATAATGAGCTGCAAATTTTTCATAGGTGTACTGCAGGGACCATCCGGTTCTGTGAAGCTGAGTTCACATGGACAATCTGCATGCCACAGCAAGTGGATGGTGCAGGAAGGAGAAGTGCCAGGAGCGGAGTGCTCAGCTGTGCGGTGTAGAAACCAAAAGGTACTTGATTTAGAGAGTGAGACTCTTGGTCAGGAAATTAATAGATGGAAGAAATGAGTAGGGGAGAGAGAACTGAGTGGGCCAATACTTTGTGAGGTTGTAGGACATGAAAGTAAGAAGCAAGGACTGGTTTGTAGGGAGAACAACTGGCTGAAAAAGTGAGGGGGTGTAGAGGGAAGGAAAGCAAGGGAAGAGGTGGGCTTTTTGTGACCAGGAGTATCTGGGAGAGCTGGCTGATGTATAGAAGGGAGGGAAAAAAAAAGAAGTTGCAATCAATCTTTTACTCTAACTGCTTGATGTTTAAGAAGATCTTTTTGTGTGGTTATTCTAAGCAATAGCAGATTCACTTTTTATCTGTCCCATAGAAAAAGTGGTCTAGTATTCAAAACTGAAGCTACTTAATGTGAAATGATGGGGCTTAAAATGAGAGACCTGCTGTTGCTATTGCTTTGGCTACTGTTGCTGCTACACCTTTCCTGGCAGCTCAATGGGAAGTAGCAGAGCAGTGGCAATGGGAAGGGCCATGGCAGGAGCAGCTGCAGTGGCAGCAGCTATGGGATTTCAGCCACTAGTGCTTTTCCCTTGGTAGGCTAGGCTGGCAGGATAAGGTCCGTCATATGCGCAGATCCATCTTGCCTGCTGGAAGTTAAAGTCCTTTGGAAGAGTCTGTGTCTTTTTTTCATTGTCCTCTCTCATTTAGGATTTTGGTGCTTTTTCTGGGAGATTGAGAACAATTGGATGTGTGAGAGCTTGTGAAGGGATAGGAGGGAGTGTTCATGCTCATGTAGTTAATTTTCTGGTTTTAATATTTTGAGATACCTCAAACTCAACTTTCTCTTTGTTTATGACCAGTTATGATCAGTGACACAATATCAAGGATGCTTTCATGGCTTCATTGTAGATTTCTGCCTCGTAAACAATGACAATGTAATTGATTGGCATTTTTACCATGCCTGCCTATCTGTCCGGTGTGCCTCAGGCAGTGTTGCTCAAACAAGATTGCAATATAATATAACATAATATATTCCATGTGGAAAAGAAGTCTGAGTGCATTTATATCCCTTCTTTATTCTTAAATTGAGTAGCAACCTACATGCTCACTCACTGCTGTCAGCCTGATGTGACACCTGGGAAGGAATTCTGGGTGATTACCTGTAAATGTCACTTGTTCCTGTCTCTCTATGACCTTAAAAGTAAGGAAGGCAACAATGGATATTTGTCTAGTAGATATGGTACAGACCTGAGAACATGGAGCTTTATTCCTAGCTTTGCGCAGTAGCAAAGTGCAGACTTCTAAGAGCATTTTAACTTCTCCATAGTTTGTGAGAATTATTTCAATTCAATTATTAACAAAGGATTATTAATATCTTTGAGAGTTTCAAACTGAAGAGGCTACTAAATGCCAAGTACTGTTACTACAGTGATGTAATTATCTTTCTCTCTTTCCTAATTAACTCTCTTCACCTAATACAATTGAAGCAACATTAGAGCAGAAAGTGTTAAATAAGTACTTTAAAAGCCACATCTCACTGGAGCAAGCAAATGTTCTGAGAGGGCCAAAGAATAAAGTGGCAAAACCGTTAACAAAAACATGCAATTATTCTTTAAATTGGTTAGCTGCTGCGACGCTACAGCATTTTTCTTTTTCTATACCTTTATAATAGAGTCTGAAAGTGTTCCTTATGTTCAGGAGGTAGTGGGTCTTACTTCAGTATCTGAAGTATCTGAAAAAATGTCTGAAATAATGTAACTTATGAAGCTGTAGAACACCTATGTGAATGTTACATTAATTTCAATACCATAGCACTTGTCTTTAATTAAATCATAAATCTCAGACCTGTTAGATTCCTTTTTCATCACTCAAATAGCTAACAGTGAACTACTCGATGGGTGAACATCTACATGTGGCACAATCAGATCTTCAGAAGAAGGTAAAGAATTTCAAAGTGAAGTTGTCTGGACTACATATTTGTCCAGCGACAAGGTTGGAACCAGTGTAAGTGAGACTTAGAGGGAACTGGTGCAGATTGACCCTGGGGGTGAGACGGGCCCCCCCTGAGTACCAATGCCAATGGGTGCATTGAACACATCCAGCACTAGGAATCCTTGGAGGCACACCTGCTGGCACACATTGGCAGCAGCACATGCCCAGCAGCCCAGTTCAGACAGGGTGCATCAGGCTTGCAGTCTGTGTGTTGTGAAGCCAACCTGCAGGCATGCAGCAGATGTCCCTCATCTTGTGCCTGTATTTCTGCCTAGAATTTACATCATAGATACGTGGCAACCAGAAGTGCATCTATGTGTATGTGCACTGGATGGGCACTCTCCGATCAGTAGATACTTGGATCATGAATGCCCCTGCCCTTGGTAGTATCTATAGTGGTTTGGAGACAAGATCTCCCAGAGTACAATCCTGGAGATTTCTTTGTGAGAAAGACTTGGCCTTAAAGCTGTTGAAGAAATAAAATGGGCTGGAGCAGTCAAGGAGAGACAGATAGCCTGGTCTGTAAGGCAAGCCAGTACAATGTCTGAAAGACCTGTGAGGAAAAACAAGACTGTGCAGGAGACTTGGTTCGGTTCTTGACAGTGATAGTGTGCATGCTAAACTGTCCCATGGGGCTGTGTGTACACGTTCTCTGAGCTTCACAAAGATTGCTATCTGAGTTATCTTACCTCTAGGAGTGCTTTACAGACTGCATGGAGAATGCTGAAGTTCTGATACGTGCTATGAAGAAAGATTTCTTTTTTTAAACTCTGTCAGTTTGATTAGAAATGGTGTATGTAGCTATCTTCTATTAGACAACCCGGGAAATTACTCACATAAAAGCTTAATTGCCCATGCAAATTATGACAGATAATTTAAAGTGCTGTTTTTGTAACACAGTCACTCTTGCATTCCTCCAGTCTCATTTTTTCCCCTCTACCATGCATGCACATCCATACCTACATGAGCATGTCTCATGTTCCTTGAGAATATAAACTAAAAGGTCAGCTTGCATGTTTTAAAAAAATGAATATTCACGCATTTCAAGTGTCCTCAAGCATGGATTGATATTATCACAATATGCACTCGTTTTCTAACTGCAACTTGATCCAAAATGGGCTGTCTGGGATCAGTGAGGAATGTGTGTGTACAGACACACACACGAATTCAGAGGGAAGAAGTGCAACTCTTCTGAAGTGCTGTTTAGGATTTCTGGGAAACAAATAGGGGAGAAGAAAGAGAAGCATGATTTTATTTTCATATCCTCAGTGGAGAGGAAAGACACAAAAGTGAAGAGGGAGGGTGATGACAGGTATGGTATGAAGGTTTCTGTTTTTAAGATGCTCATGCATGACTGGGATTATGCACATTCAACACATACAAATGTATTAGGCAGAATAAATGTGTGCCTTAGTGGTGTTCTGACATTTCTCTTTTTCTGTTTTTATTAAATGCTTTACCCTGGCATTGAAAATAAAGCTGTTGCAGCCAAACTGTGTTTCCCAGTAAAATAAGATTTGACGTAAAAAAAACAAACAAAAAAACCCCAAAAAACCTGAATAAAAAATTTTTTCAAACCCCCTTTTTCCTAGCTCCTGTACTTTTTGTACTGCATATGTTAAAGTTTAAAGGATATTGAGAAAGTCTAAGTGGGTAGTTTACACAAAGATGTGAAACAGAGTCCCAGGAAGAAAGGGCTTTCTTTTTTTTGTACCTACGCACTTTTGTAGGTGCGCGTCCAAATTTTTGGCCTATGATTTGTGTTAACTTAGACTTTCAACATGGCTGGAATGCTTTCATTAGTTAACAAATTAGCGTATCAAGGAATGGTGGTCTTTGGTGTAGGTAATTTTATTTTCCCTCTTTCTTTTTTTAAACTATATCAGCACTAATAAAATGAATTGCTAGCCTAAGACTAATGAAATATCAATCCTTTTAACTGTGATTATTCAATAGTCATTAAAAAGCTTTGTATCATTAGCAAACATTTGAATTCTCTCTGTCTGATATTGTCGATTTATCTATTTACTCTGTTTTGAGATAAGCATGTCAAAATCTAAAGTGCAAAAGGAGAAGTTTATCATTAAAGACTCAGGCTGTGACTTGCTAGTTGTTCCAAACCATCACTCTGGCAAAGAGAAGATTGCTGTTACAATGATAGCCCTTTTCTTCTTTATCCAGTGGTGCTAATGTACAATACAAAGCTGAAGTTCTAGAAAGGGCTGACAGAGAGCTCCTGAGCTAACAAGTCCTTGACATTTCTGTAACACAAGAAGTGTTTATTTTGCATATCCCAGGAAAGAAGTAGACACATACATACTCGTATGTTATTAATGTGCTACAGAACTGCTGCTTATATATACTCATCTTTCAGTAAAAAGGTTACAAAGAGAATATGCTATTCATAATGTATTGTTAAGTTCGTTTGTTGATTGATAGCCGAGATTGTTGAAAACAGCTATGGAGCAGTGTCAATAGGAGAGATGGATGAAAATAAGACCATGGTTGCTTTACATAAATTTTTTAAAAAATGTACTGGAAGTAAGAAAGGAGAAATACATTGATGGAGATGTGGTTGGTTGGTTGTTTTGCTTTGTACTCACCCTTCTTTCGCGATGATATTCAAGAGACTGTCTTCCAACATCAACAGAAGGAAATTTCAGACCTGATTGAGATGCAGCCTAAGGTAAAAGCAAGTTTCAAGGATATTCCCTTTGCAAATAATTTTGCAGATTAATTCAGCATATATCACAGCTTTGTTTAAAAGGTAGTAAAAACTGGCACATCTGCAGTCAAATCTGTGTCTACCTTATTACTGCTGCTGTATTTCAGACAACTGGAGAGTATTATGTTTTTAGTTGAAAGTGATTAAGCATTGCACTTCATACTAAATGGAATTCAAGTAAGAACACAGGTCCATGCAGGGGTAGCTAGGTTGCAAAAAGAATGCCAGTGAATAGCAGATAAAAAAAGATACACTGGTTTGTCCTTTGGGTTGAAAAAAAAAAAAAACACCCCACCCAAAAAACAAAACAAAAAAACCCAGAGAGAAAAAGCTCTATTTTGAATTAATGGTTGTAGAACAGTGTATGTCTAGGCTCCATGGTTATGGGTGTTGAACACTCCTGAATTCTGTGAACAAACAAAATGACCCACCTAATTTTTTTATTAATTGACTGTTAGCCACATGTTGTGCACATTTCTGAACTAAAGAGAGTCTGTGTCCAATGTGAGTGATAAATTCCTCACCAGCTTGTCTTTTTCTTGGAAATGAATAAATTATACATTAGAGAGAACTCATTGTGTTAAATGTAATTCATTCCATTAAGTAATTAAGCAATGAAGCAGAAGGGAGGGCAAGAGTGCCAGACTTGTCCTTCACTGGATTTCTTATCTTTACTTACCCAATATCTCTCTTCTTTCCTTGCCTTCCCTTTGAAAACAGTTGAATGTCTTTTCTTTAAATGGGAAGTTAGATTCAGTTAAGAAATGTTAGGGTCTTCAGCCTCTGGCCTGATGGAGACCAGATACTCCATGTGCTAGTATTTGTTCCAGTGGATGAGGTGAATGGGTCACTGAACTCTTAAATGAGAAAGGAAGTTGCCAGATATATAGAAATACATTGTAAAAGGTGTTTTCCATTCTTGCCTTCCAGAGACGATGAGAATAGGAAACATCATATTGTTATTCTCTACATCAGCTTCCTTCTACCTCATGTGTCTTTGGGAAGAAACATGAAAAAATGCAGGGCAGAATTGGCATTTGTGTTTCCACTGTGTAGGCTTATTAGGGGCATTTTGGGGCAAATGCGTGCTTACATATATAATGTATGTTGTGAATAATCTCAAAGCTGAAGGAAGGATTGTAGTTAGGACTAAGATTTAGCAATGGAATTACAGAGCAATTTCAGTTAAACTTGTAATCTCGTTGAATTGATTTCCAAGAGCACACAGAATTTCATGGCGCCGGTGTTTTTCTCCAGGACAAGCCAGCTATAGCACACAGGTCATCCTGAAACATGAAGGAAGTCGGGAATGGAGCAATGCAGAGGTTGATTTTTGTCTGCCTGTATTTTTGGGTTTGAGAGGAGTGAGGGTACCAGGTTGATTGATATGCCTAGATTAATGGATTATTCATTTTTCTGTTCGATTATTAACAAAGCCCAGAAACTGTATTGATCTGCTTCTTTCTTCCTTTTATTCTCATCAGCTTTTTTTAACTGCTTCCTTTACCAACTTTATTTTTCTTGTTAAAACAAAAGAACCCTTGATAATAACTTCAAGATCTAAACAAGTTTTTATTTCTGTGATGGTAAATAACTAAACTCCTGCATTATAAAAATAGCTGATTTTCAAAATGTCAAATAATTGTGTAATTTCTAGCTGTAATTTTGCAGAAAAATAACATGCATTGATGGAAAACATTTTGCACTGAGTTACGTCTCTTAATATTATGCTAAAGACATCACAAATTTGTGTCAATGTAATGGTGGTCATGACAGAAAAGAATTGGAAAGCAGACATTTACAGACAATAAGACAACACTTCTTCAAGTAAGGAATGTAAAGAAGGCAATTGTATTTTAAAAGTGTTCATGTTCTTATTTCCAAACAAATAGTTGAATAAGTCAGCATTCATTAAAGGACCGTTAGCTAATAATGTATTTCTCAGCTGAAGTGGAACTGTAAGGACTGAGGGCTGATTTTTTTTTTAAAAAAAAAAAGGCACAAAAAGCCCTTGCCTTAAAATCATGCAATTGAAAATGTCACTGGAAATCTGGCAAGCTGAGGGCTGTTGGGTTACTCCACTCTAAATATTGTACAAAATGAAATTGCAGTTATGTAACAACAAACTGCACCGGCTGCTACATGAGAGACCTTCAGAACATCTGTGTTGGGCATCGCTCCATCTCAAGCTGGAGGGATTCCTGCCTGCCAAACAAAACTGGCAAGAAAGTTGGGAATCGCCCTGATTATGCTAATCAAGTGACATTTTAATCTTCCTCGGAGGAACAGATTTAGGTTTGCTTGTATATTGTTTAAATGTGATACTGTGTGCACAAGTAGCATTTCATCTATCATTCAATGAGAAAACTTTATCATAGCTTATCATTAGTAACTTTGTGGTGCTCAGCTCAAACAAGCATATTAAATTATTTGACATGTAATGTAGGAACTTACGCCACATAAATACAAGCATTTTTCTCATCTGACTAGTAATAGCCATTGAGCAAAGTAACAAGATTGGCCTTTCTTTGATAAAGCAGAAGATTTCAAAGCATAAATGACAAAGTTTTGCTGGTTGGCCCCAGGTAATGTGGCAGGTAACAGAATACTGCTGCTTTTCCACATTTTTCACTGTAAAAGGAAATTAAAAGTAAGTGAAAATAAATGCTGATTATTGTTGCATAGTGGCAGGGATGCTTATTAATCTCCACTGACAACAGAGACACTCCCCATATTTTCCTATTCTCATTCACAGTTGCAAATTGAAAGAGAACAATGAAGGTCTGTGTGTTGCTCTGCAGCAAGATGTGGTCTGTGTTATATATACATTTATATGAATAGCTGTGTTTATTTTCATTTAGTTTGGTTATGGTCCTTGTGTACTTAGTTATCTGTATAAACAATAACATTTGCTCTGCTGTTTGTATGCATTCTTATATTCCCTGACTGTTTCTGCTGACACTTGTACCTGTGTAATCTCTTCTTCAGTGAATGTAAAGAAGCTTAATTGTGAACAAAATTTGTCATTTTCAGTTGAGAGAAACTTACCCTTCTCAGAAGGTAATTGTAATTGCAAGTTTGTCATTGTGCTACGTGTCCTGGAAATGAAATAATTTTATTTCATGCTAAAGAGGTAGTAGTGACATGTTGTGGTAGAATTCTTCCCAAATAATAATATGAGATGTAGCAAAATTTCACCGGAGAACAAAATGCAGATTCAAGCAGGCAGAATGTGGTTATTCTCTCCTGTAGCAAAAACGCTTTTCTTTTACAAAATATGAGTGAAACATTTCTGGAAAATTTTTAGACATTTTTAGATGTCTTCTAAGAATAACAGTTTCTTCAGGACTAGTTGTAACATTATGTGTTTCATTTTTGTACCATTCTTTGAAGATAAAAAAATTTATAGTATTGTCATATGTAAAAGTAGCTGTAATGGTTTAAGATCATTGTCTTCCATAAATGTTCACCAGCAAGCCTGTGAGCTGAGACCCAGTAACTGATCTTGTGAACACCTGTAATCTATTAAAAGCACTCGTGTAATGAGTTACTTCCCCTCTGTTGAGAAGCCAATGACAAAATGCTAAGGTATGATAATGAATATGTTAGAGGCAGTAATATCTTATGTGCAATGGTTTGCTTCAGAAGTGAACGTAGGACACTGACTGCACAATACGTATACTCAGTGTCTTGTACCTTAACAGAAAACATAATAGGTCTCACTAGGAACACTTTGCATCTCTGTAGGTAAGAACTACATTACTTGTCTTTCCTGTTTTTTTTTTAGTTCCCAGTCGTTTCTAGGCTGAACAGGGTAATTAGTTTAAAACCCAATAATAAAAAAAAAGAGAGGAAGGAAAGAGGCATATTGCCTCAGAAGACAAACTATTTGTGCAGTTATGTCATGCATGGGTAGTACTTGCTATGTTTTGAGCCATGATGTGGATATTTTGTATAAGGACTGTAATAATCGGTCATTCGTTTCTTAATATGTATTTTTAAAAGTAACATTGAATGATCAGTTATTACCTTCAATTACTTTTTTTTTTTAAGAGTATTCATATTTTGGAGCGGAAGGCTTCTTCGGGAAGCACAGACCCGTCTTTAAGCAAGCAGTTCCTTGAAAGCGATCCTATCTCTCTATCCAAGGTAAGCAAAAGCATGGGCTGTAATATGGGTGATGAGTTTCCCTCTATAGTCACAAAGTAGTTTGACTCACAGCTTTGGGATATTGTTTTGTATGATTCTACCATTGAGTATATTGTGAGCCTGCCCTGGAGTTTCCTATTCCCCAGCTGAGGTGTCAGAGGGACCAGTAATCTTTCATAGATGTTTTATTAACAAAATCAAGGATTTGGATGGTGGTGGTGGTGGTTTGGGGTTTTTTTGCCTATGGTTGGTCCCCAGGAACAAGTTTTACAATCTCAGAATATGAGGCTAGAAGGGACTTTGAGAAATGATCTCAAAGGTCTCAAGTTGCGCCAAGGGAAGTTCAGGTTGGATATTAGGAAGAACTCTTTCACTGTAAGAGTTGTTAGGCATTGGAACGGGCTCCCCAGGGAGCTGGTGGACTCACCATACCTGGAGGTGTTCAAAAAACATTTAGATATGGCACTTCAAGACATGGTTTAGTGGGTTTAGCAGACATGATGGCATTGGGTGTACGGTTGGACTTGATGATCTTTAAGGTCTCTTCCAACCATAATGATTCTATGATCCAGTCCTTTTATTAAGGTAGGGCAAATCATATCCAAGTTGAAAAGTGCTGCTAATCAATAATGATATTAATTAAAAAAAAAAGTCCTAATGATATTCCTTGTGGGTGGTTTCTTAAAGTTTAAAATTTAAAATCTCTTGCTGAGATCTTCTTTCCTGAGGCAGAGAAATGGATAGAACTGTAGTGGTAACACCACCAGTTTCTGAAAGGTGCAGCCTTCTGTGTGGTGCTTTGCAGTCAGCTGCTTCATGGCTGAATTCCTCAGTTTTGGAATAACTGATTACAGATAAGTCTAATTCCACATAAAGAAGGCTTCATTTTAAGACACTTCATACACAAAAGTAAGATTGTTACTGAAAAGGTGAGGATACTGTGATGGGATATTTGGTGGAAAAGAAAAATCTGAAATGAAATGTCTGTAGGTTCTGAAACAGAACTGGTAAAACAAATGCAAAAGGAAACATTCTGTTCATCCAGCGAAAATGAAATGGTTAATTCTCTTTTATTATGGTTAATTCTGGTTAATTAATAAATGGTTAATTCTCTCTTATCTCTCTCTCAAAAAGACTGGGTTCAGAAAGCCATTGGTAGTGGCTCCCTTACTGCCAATACCTGGGGCATATGCAGACCCAGGGACTGTAAGTTGTGCTTGTGTTCCCCTGGTCCTGCTACTTCGAGCAGAGCTGTTTCTTACGTAGTATGTAGGGAATTGCAGAAGTCCTCAAGTGTACTAATGCTGTACTTGAGAATTGGCATTGGATGAGGACCCTTCAAGCATATCACTTTCACTCTGGTTTTCCCTTGTTTCTGACTGCTCTTGGATAACCTCCCTTGTATTGGGCATATCTCATCACACTAAACCTGTGGGATGAGGCACAGTTAGGATTATTAGGATGGTTTTAAGAACAACTTATAGCGCTGCTGCAGCAGAAGACAGGTATCCACATTGCATTGAATAATTGCTTGTTTTGTCCCTCTGTGTCTGGCCTGTGGTTTAAATGAATAGCTGTATGAGATTGTGTGATTTCTAGTTGAGAAGTAATCAATACTGATGTTATCTAGTAGATAAAAGACTTATGCCTGCAGCTGATCTTCTGAAAGAGAAATCAATATGGTGAAGAATCAGTTGGCAGAGCTGCAGAGAGACATTCTCTGCTCGCACCAGGGGACTCACAGTTTAATTTGCCCTCATCAAGTGCCAAGTGCT
>NW_009601974.1:9332-46511 GCF_000690535.1 Cariama cristata | reverse complement strand
GAAAAATAAAATGCATATGTTCTTCCCTCTACAGTAGTGGGAACAGAATATCCAAGCAAAACACAGGAAAGTGCAAAAGGTGCTCTTTGAGCATGGCACTGGGATAATTCCAGTTCATAGTTATACAGGGAAAACTAAACTGAGTAAACATTTCTGTTAAAATTTACTGCGGTATGTATTATTTGTGATGGAGCTTTTCACCTTTCTCAAAATAACAAAACTTTATTGAAAATTGTAGATTTGAAATTTACTGTTACTTTTGACATTGCACTTTCGTAACAGTGATAATGCTATCAGGGCTGTGTAACTTGGAGGTGTTATGAAAGACTGATAGTGCTTGGCTTTAAAAGTTTTGTGGGAAACGGAGGAGACAATTTTTTTTCCTTTTAAATGTTTGTTGCCGTATGACCTCCTTCTTCTCTTGATAACTTTTCATAACAATGCTGGGAGTTGTGACAGATCAGCTGAGAAAATGCAAGTTTACAACTTTGTTATATTATAACGATGTTATAGTATAAGTCTGGCTTGACTTATACAAGTCGTCATGCATAAGAAGTGGTATGTACAAGAAATATGCTTTAATTGGCTCCCTGAAAGGCATACAGCTGGTTGTATCTGAAATGATACAGTTCCTATTCTTTTCTCTAGAAAAAAAAAATAGTTAGCTTTCCTATAAATTTCTCTTAACACAGTGAAAATCAATGCAGGAGAATTTAAAAAAATTCCTTTTGCAGATTTCTAAAGGTGCAATTAGCCAGTGAAACTCTGTCATGAAATGCCTTTGAAGACCAGCTGGCTACATTCAAAACCAACAACAAACCAACCTCTTCTGCTTGTTTTTCTGATTTTAAGGAAAAATTAGCGTATCCAGAATCAATGTAGCTTGTACTTTAAAGATCAGAAAATTTACAATTTGTTATGATCAGGGAATACCACAAAGGGCACTGTTAATAAATGCCCATATATTTAACAGTATGGCTTCTTCCTCATTTCATCTCATGATCCCATCTTTTTTTTAGGGAAGGAATACTCCAAGTAAAGGTACGTTTTTAACATGCAGATTCTGCCCATACCCTACTTGCAAAATCTCTCCAGTCCTTTTATTTCTTACAGTGCAGTGCTAATTCGTGGGGTGCCTTCTGGATAGACTTAACAGGTGGTCAGAGCCACCTGCAGTTTCACACTGTTACCTCCAGTAGCAGATCTGACCTTTCTTATACTTAGTTCAGCCACAATTTGATGCTGTTTTCATGTATTTGAATGTATTTATTTCATTACGACACAGTCCTTGTTGTGAACGGCATGTCCAGACCCACCGTCAGATTCGCGTTCAGTTACAGTGTCAGACTTTTTAGAAAAAGCTTCAACTTCCTTTTAGTTACCTGGTAAGAGTTAAACTTCCAAAAACGTTCATATTAAGTATTTTTAAATGAGATACAACTGAACATAATACAGTGACCATGTAGTCTGGTACCTAAATAGGCTGTTTTAAAAGCCTAGAGCCCTTCTTTACTCTTTGACTTGCACTGGAGAATTTGTGCTACATGTAAGTGCAATTTTTCATCATGTGTGCGCACAGTTAATTAATCAACGTGTCTTCATACTTTTTCACCAGGAACCTGACAGCTGGGAAATCATAGAGGGTCTGAAAATAGGCCAGACCAATGTCCAGAAGCCAGACAAACATGAAGGTTTCATGCTGAAAAAGAGAAAATGGCCTTTAAAAGGTTGGCACAAGGTAAATGTCTCATAAAACAGTCAAAAGATTATTACCTCATTTTATGAGTTAGAATTTTTTGTCTAGAGGAAATTAGGATGTCAAATAATGACCAGGATTTTGGTGTATGACTTTTTCTTCAAACTACGTAAAGAAATAGTTTGCACACACAGCTTATGGCTTCCAAATTGCAGTGCCTGCTGCCTAATGTTCTATTCAAAATATATGTGGAAGCTGTAAATAATGCAGCAGATGCTTTGTGGTTTAAGAGGTTTAATCAATAGCCCTTTTGTTCTTTCCAATATATTGTAACAAAATGTAGCTGCATACTGTAAATTTGCATTGAATTTACATTAAAGTACACAGCACTTCATGATAGCAGAGGAGAGCTGAGGGGTTTTTGCGTGGACCCAAGGTGTTTGTATGGGAGAGCATTCCCCTTCAGGTGTGCTGACTGGGCAGATTTGGTAAGCTTTGTCCCTGAATTTTGTTTGTCTTCTTGATTGTAATCTTCTGTGTGCGCACGCCGTGGGACTATGCACTTTTGCCGTTAGTTGTCTCAATTTAAAAAAATGAAATAAACCACCCCAAAACTCAACCCCAAATCTCCTGTTTCTGTTTAGTTAATTCAGAGATATTTCTTCATACAGAATTCTACTTTTTGTTAACCCTAAACCTGGTGTTCATAAACTCTTTTGTCTGTATTTAGTACCATAATAATTATGTTTTTTCCCCTTTTTTTAACAAGATGATGTGTGGTATTGACACTCGCCCATCTTTTTGTAGCTGAAGGTACTTGAAGCAGGATAATTTTCTAGGACAGAATGTGTTTTACTGCAAAGGATAATGAAACCATTTGTTTTATACATAGTGTTTTTCCTGGGAAAGCTTTAACTTTGTTTTTTTGCTAAACACTCTGGGACTTACTCAGGTCTGAGTCCGAATGCAGTCCATACTAGTATAAATTACACTTTTTTCCTAATTTCTCTGTTCTTTCTTGATGTTATATATATGTCTGCCACCCTTTTTTGTGCATACCTATTTACCTTAGATTTTTTGGTTTTGTTTTACTTAACTAGAGTTTCTAGTTTCAGCAACCAAGTACATACGCAGTACTTCAATTTAGTCTAGGAGGATTAAAGGATTTCAAACTGACATACCTGAAACACTGAAAGAACAGAAAAGGAGACCTTATTAAAAATAAAAAAATCACAAATGAGCACACCAAACAAAACCCCAACAAACCACCCCACCCTCCAAAAAACCCAAAACAATTAATCAGATGTATAAGAATATATGGAATAACGTACTGCTTCCGCTCCTTTAAAATACATTATATTAATGTGTTGTTTCATGGACAAGTGTCTGTTTTGGTAAGGAACTTTATAGGGCAGCAAGTGGAGTCCAACTTTCACAGTCCTATAAAGGAGATCACTACTAATGATCTGTTTTTCATTCTGACTTTAGAGCAGTTACCTGTGTAAATAATTTTTAATGTGATTAAGAGCTTCACAGTTCAGCATCCCCCTCTACTCTGCCTTACGTTTCACCTAAGAATCTATGCTGAACTTATACTTCAAAACTGTGGATTGATTAATAAGTTTCTCTTTTCTTTTTTTTTAACTACTGCCTGAATATCCTGCTGTAACAATACT
Source organism: Cariama cristata (assembly GCF_000690535.1). NCBI lineage: Eukaryota > Metazoa > Chordata > Aves > Cariamiformes > Cariamidae > Cariama > Cariama cristata. Next base: position 43,139 of record NW_009601974.1, on the reverse strand, counting down.
GTGTGCTGAGAGCCCAGTGAGGAATTTCAGAGGCAGTAGCACGTGCTGTGTTAGTGTCTGCTAGCAAAGCCACAGCATCCTCTGTCTATTGAATATTGCATGTGATGTTCTGACAGTTCTGAATGTGCTTTAGTAGCATACCAGGTATAAGGCGTACAACTTGGAGACTAGCCTATCATTTTCTGAAGTGCTGTATGCTTTGGAACGAAATATGAGGAAAGATAATCTTGTGTGTGTAACTTAGAGGCAGAGCGATATGAGATGAATATCATGTTCCTGTAAAGTCCCTTAATGACCATACCTAGTTTAAAAAAAAAAAAAGAGAAGCAACCCCCCTCCTGTTGTTTTGACATCTTATTCAAGAAGTAACATCTCCAGGAAAGCACTGTTTTCTTGCCCTGCATGAGATATTGGTACCATCTGTTGTGCAACTGACATAATTTCCAGAACCATCTTCAGGAGATATTTTCTGCCATCTAACTACTGACCCTGCTTATAGTGTCAATTTAACAGGTTCATGTCATGAAAACACTGTCCCTCTCTTCCATGTCAGACAGCTTGCAGAGTCTAAGACAGTATTTTGCTGTGTTCTAGATTTTTAACATAGATTAGTGCTTTATGTTAGACTCTAAAAATATGAATTAGTTTCTATTAATTAGCATGTTTTGGAAGTTAGTGGTGGTAAACGCAAGTTAGCGAATCTCATGTCAAGTCTAGGTTTCCCGCTAGGCTGAATCTTAATGCTGTGTGCCAAAGTCTATGCTAACTTGTCTGCAATGCAACTTGACTGATCTGGTACACACAAGCTAGGGCAACTTTAATTGCAGGAGAAACACCTTGTGAAAAGGGGATTCTGCTCTCTGCTGTAAGAAAGAACCACTGAGCAAAATATAGGTGTAGGAGTCGCACAGATAAGAATTGTCAGGTTAGCCTAGCCCTGGTAACTAAGTCAATGAAGATACAGCAGCTCACACCATATCAATGACTAACACCCAAAACATAAGCCATGTGGGTATGTTGCTGGGAATGCTGTAATATTTACACTTGTACTAATACCTGTATTATCTAGATTAAAGCTAGAAAAGTTATAATCAGCACGAACTATGATCTCATCTTCACCTCACTGTATAGAGGTCTGCCATGAGGCACAAAGTTTTGGATGGTAGACCAGTGTTTCACAGCCTGCATTTTTTTCCCAGCTGAAGATCAACAAGACCACAAGAACATCCATATGTGGGTCTTCCTTTTGAGGTGTAGATCTTGCACTGGGAAAAACTTTTCAGTTTCTGGATAGGGAAGGTAGGTTGTTAATTTGAGATGTGGCCAGTTTATGTGGGAAGAAAAACAGGGAGAAAATGAAGAAACAGACATAACTCTTTCAGCCTACCGTGTCTTATAGAGTCTATTGAATTGACTGGAAAACTGAAAAAATACCCTTCATTATCAAGGTTTTTTAAGTTAAACCTAGAACATAATGTTGAAAAAAGAGAATCTAGTTTTTCTTGCTTAATAGGTAATGGTTGTCAAAAAACAAGCAAGAAAATTATTCAATACTGTATTTATCCTCTCTTTCCAACCCACAAACACTCCTTAATTGCTACAGAGTAATCCTTTTCTTTTGCAGATAAGTTATTGTATACAGTTTAAGTTGCATCTGCTCATTAAGAAAGAATTCTTTTTTTTCTTTCAGAGATTTTTTGTCCTGGATAATGGAATGTTGAAATATTCAAAGTCACCAATTGATGTAAGTAAAGCTGAACATCATTTAAAAATTTGTATTGGAATGGTGCCAATACAAATTTTGGTGATTAAATCTCATACTCACTTTAGGCTTATTTATGACAGCTCACACATGAAAGTTATTGATGGATTCAAAGAGAGATCTATGCATGAAAAGCATGTAAGGTTTTGGTTAAGTTTTGTCCTCAAGAATTCTACCTTTTCTTACTTCTATGAAAATAAAAACTACATTACTTAAAGTAGTTTGTTTATTGAAGGTGCTTGAGAGATTAGCATGACCATGTATTTTTCAGTTTTTATGTCAGTCAGAGTTGATTATTCTGAGATATGTGGATAGGACAGAGAATTGATTACAGTGTACTCAAGACATCTAAAAGGCAGCATTAAATTAGTTAGATCTGATACCAATAACTAACAAGCAGTAGCAGCAGGGAGCTGAGTACTGTCTAATTTTCTCTGCATCTCACTTCCCTGTAGCTGTGTACTGGTGTGAACTAACATACTTTAACTTTGGAGTTGGCTCTGCACCAATCACTTCTTGTGAGATACTTTTCTCTCTCTATAAATATAGTAAGTGGTTAGTCTGACTACAGGTTTTAATTTTTAATATGGCTTTATATTAAAATGTTCATCAAATGGGAAACCATTTCAGCACCAGATATTTTTCTGCTAAATAGAGGAAAGAAGTGCATAATACTACCAATTTCTCACCCTGCTTTTTGATTTTAGATACAGAAAGGCAAAGTCCATGGGAGCATTGATGTTGGTTTATCAGTTATGTCTATAAAAAAGAAGGCTCGTAGAATAGATCTTGACACAGAAGAACACATCTATCATCTGAAGGTAAAAAGCGGTGCAAATACTTACTCTCTTTTCATCCAAAGTGGAAATAAAACTGTAAAGGATGTGCAGAAAAGTAGTATTTTGAATGCTTTCATGATAGTGAATTTATTCCCAGGTGAAGTCCCAGGATTCATTTGATGCATGGGTTTCAAAATTACGCCACCACCGGTTGTACCGTCAGAATGAGATAGTGAGATCTCCAAGAGATGCTAGCTTTCATATATTCCCTTCAGCCTCTACTACAGAGTCTTCACCAGCTGCTAATGTGTCAGATGGAAAGGTATGTAGTGTTCTTTTGTTGAAAACTCATGCCCGCTGGGCTTGCTTATGGGCAGTTTCAGTGGGCTCTGCTTGTAATGCCAATAGAGAGGAGTTTCCACTGTGGGAACCGATGGCCAGCAAAAAGCTGTGTGTGCAGCTGAAAGACTGTCTGATTTAGCCTCACTGCAGCCTTCATTAATGGGCTGCTGTAGAGATCTTGCAAAGAATTCACCAGCCCCACAACAATTTTCTTTGTCATCAGGGATGAATCTGTCTCTTTACTGTTTGATAATGTTCTTTCTCTTAGACAACAGCATTTCTAACTGGTGGTTAGCAAACACAGTTTGCTTGTGAAGTTCTTGATTTGGTTCTCCAACATACTGTTCAGAAAAATCTGCATCTCAGAGAAATATATAGTCAAATCACAGATGTTACCGAAATCACAATGTATATTTTGTTTTCCTATTCTGTGGTATGGTGATTACACTGACTGATCAACATAGTAACAGTAAATTTAAGCATTTCATTGTGCCTTAGGTGCAACAAAATAACTTCCCCTGGCAGTCTCCTATACCTTGCAGTAACAGCCTTCCTGCCACCTGCACTACTGGTCAGAGTAAAGTAGCAGCCTGGTTGCAGGACTCTGAAGAGATGGACAGATGTGCAGAAGGTTAGTCTTTACCTTTTCGTGCCTTGTTCTTTCAGCAAAACTTGTTGATAACAAATAAGAAACAGTCAGTAAAGTGGTTAAGTTGCATCTTTACATGCACATGAAGTAACTCTTCAGGTAATTAGATACTTGTGGTTCCCTCTCTGCATATTTTGGGATGTTGCTTTTAAAATTTATTTTAATAATCTATATTATCTTAACGATATCATTGTTAAATATGATCAACTTCTGAGGTCCAGACTTGTTGCTGACTCCTATAAAAATAACAAGTGCTCAGCATCTCTAAAAATAAAGCTTTTACTTTGATGCCTTACTACTAGAGATTTGTACATTTAACTTTTATAATGCAATAAGATGCCAATGATGGACATCATGGCAAAAAAAATCCGTCCAGACTGAAGCACCTAATGTATTTTTATTTTATATCTGTTAGATCTTGCACATTGTCAGTCAAACCTTGTGGAACTCAGTAAACTTCTTCAAAATTTAGAAATACTGCAGAGAACTCAGTCAGCACCAAATTTCACAGACATGCAGGTAAATATGCTTGAACATAAATCATCACACTGAAACATTTGTCCTTTGTGTTAAAAGAAATATAGAGATGTTGTCTGTTAACTCAGAACGATTTTCTGAAATCATAGTAACTCCTGGATGAAAAGTTTATCTTATATGTTTATCTTAATCATATGTAATAATATTTCATGTGTAAACAAATAAGATGTATTGATTCTTTGAGTTAAATAGGATGAATCAAATGATTAAGTCATTTGCAAAGCAAAACTGAGAACTGTTACAATAGAAATACAGATGTACTTTGAAATTGTATTTAAAGAGTTTTTGTTGTGCTGAGTAAGATATCATTTTAAGTTTTTAAGGAGTAGAGACCCAAAGATCTTCAAAGATGAAGCTGCATGCTCTAGAAAAGAGGGCATAGTACAAAGGCCCCAAGGGTTAGGCTGTTTCCTAGTTCAGGGTGAGTTTTCCTCTTGCCTGCAAGAAAGCAACATCAGATCCTAAATCCTAAATACTTTCTACCTTTTTTACTCAGTCCTCTTGAGTACACAAATCTCCCAGTTGTGTTGGTGCATTGGGAAGTCTAGTTCCAATGAGGTAACGAGACTTACCATTGATTTCAGAAAGAGGTGAACTCTACATTTCTCTGAGTAGCACCAGAATAGAAATCCATGAGGATGTCTGTATCTGGTCCTAAATATTGTGCACTCATGAAGAAGTATACCAGTAGTTTTGCTAAATGAGCTAAATATACTATGTGTTTATAGAAGTGTATGGATAGCTACAGCTGCTCACTGCTGTAGTTGTGGGCCCCGGCAGTGGCATTCTTCTGCTTACTCTCTAATTTGTAGATGTCTGATGCTACAATTCTTTACTAACTTGGTGTACTGTCTGTGTTGCTTGTGTCAACTTAATAGTACTTTGTCGCTTTTAACTATTTGTGTAACATAGGCTAACTGTGTAGATATTTCAAAGAAAGACAAGCGGGTCACGAGACGATGGAGAACAAAAAGTGTCAGCAAAGATGCAAAAATTCAACTTCAGGTACTGAATGCACAATATTTTACTTTTCACTGTACTTTTAGATGAACTTTTAAGCATGAAATGATATATTAGCTGAAAGTAGGAAGTCAATGTACTATCTCTTATGTTCCTGATGAAATGATATAAATCTCAGTTTATTGTTTTAAAACCTAGAGAAGACAGTGAGAAAAGTATTGATTTTACTTTCATGCATATGAAAACATTGCCATCTAGGGAAAGGAGCGAGATCTGAATACTAGTCAATTAAGGTGCAAGAAAGGCAGTATGCATGCAGCACACAGGGATTCTGGTATTCTGTCTCAAGACTTGCCAACGAGGGCAGTTGAACTGGTGACACCAGGCTAAAAGCAGAAAACATGAATGAAATACTAAATACACCAGTTGTCTTTGTCAAGACCTATACTAGGAATGTAACCAATGAGAAGTATTCTCACAAGCCTTCTCTTCTGTAAAGGTTGGTACGGGAACAAACTGCTTAAACAAAAGAATAAATTATGTGAAGAAAGAATTTACCCCATCCTGCCTTAGAGCTGAAAAGTAAAAGCAGAAAAATAAGCATAATATGCTTATATTACTGCTACATCCAGGGTGTCTTACTCTGTTTTGTCAGAAGTAGCTGGGTGTTTTGAGGCCTAATCCAAAACCTAATCTTTTTTATAATTGAGAACTGATGATGGAGACTATATGTAACTGTCTTCAGGAGTTAACAATCACCACTGTGCTGTCTGCTACAGGATAAATAAATGTCAGCAACTTTTGATCCATTTAAATTCCTTGAAATCCATGCAAACTTTGAAAGCCGTTAAGATGTCCCCTAGAGGCACAATAAGGAGTTTTCTGGGACTCATTTAAGATTAATAGTCTTAAGGAAAGAAGAAATTGTGGTTGCATCAGCTTTCTCATTGCAGCTGATGTAGATGATTTTTCTTTCTACCTGTTATACTAGCGAAATGACAATAGACTGAACAATGAAGCATCTGTTAGGATTAAAAAGGTTTATTAACAAAGGAATTTTGGTGATTGATGTCATGTCCTATAACCTGCATTTGAAGGGTCACTGTGTTTCCCTACTGCTGAATAACATAGGCAAATAAAAACATCAGAAAAATGGCTGGAAGTACTTGGTGCCTATAAAGAGACAAAGGCAATACTGCATGTTCTTCTTTCATGCCATGGTGGTCTCGGAGAAATTCCTCTCCATGAAAATTATGAAAAAATGATGAAAACAGTAAATGTATGATCATCTAGGGTGCATCATGAGGAATTACGAGCTGTTTCTGTGTTGCCTGCACTTTGCCAAAGTGACACCGGTCTAGGCTTCCATCATTTTGGCACCTGACTCAAACTGCTGTTTGTGGCTTGGCAGGAGTTGTGCTTCAGCTCCTGAAATTCTCAAATATGGTTAGTTTGCAGGTTCCCCTGAGAGTTTGTGTGCATAGCGCTGCTTACATGGGTCTGTCACTTCTGGGTCAATAATGAACTCTGCCTAACCTGGGTCAGCATTCTCTTGGCAAGCTGGAAGTGTAAAGTTTATTTTGTTAGAGCAAAGTATTCAGTTATTGATGGGTGATTTATAAAAATTAATTTGCAGTGAAACAGAAACAATAAAATTATTCTAAATTATATGGAAGACAAAGACTCCTTTTTGGCTGCTCCATTATCTTGCGTAGTTAAATGATCTCAACACACTGTTTATTCTTCCAAGGGCTGTCTTGTTCCATGAGTAGTCTAAAGCTGTGACCTGTGAAAGATGGCCTCCGTCTGACTTATTGTGTTATTCCTAATTTGCTCATGTCGTCGTTCCACTAAAATGTGGATTTCCTCTGATGCCTAGGTGCTTTTTAAACTTACAGTCCCATTTTGGTCTTCTGTTAGCCATTCCTACTAGCTTCATTGGCATTCCTTATAGGTAATTTTTTCAAGACTAGTCTAACTCTTTATAAACTCTTTCTCAGGGCATGCCCTGTTGAGAATCACTTTGTCTAATTTGTGATCATACCTTCATTGTGCCTACACATGATTTGCTATTAAGTGGTTGACACTTGATACTAAGAAGACTTCTTTTATCCTTTTTATTTCGCCATAGCTCCATACATCTCATTAGTTTTAGGGTAAATGCTAATACTAACATACTAACTTTAAGCTAGTTGCACTATTAATTCCATTTGAAGTACTTGCACCTATTTATTTTAGAATGAGCAGTTGTTAACTACCATCAAAATACCCTCTGATAGTATCACATTGAAAGACGTCCTTCTGGAGAGCATAAAAATTAGGGAGCTCTATATATAGGTGTCTTGTTTGTGAGTAATGGGGAATGAAGGTGTAATTTTTGCTAGTTCAGCATCCACTACATAAGATGCAAGGAGAGAATTCTCCCATTCAGATTTTGTATTGCACTTGTTACCAGTTTTTTGTTAATAAGATAGCTTTTGTTGTATTCCTGTTAACACATTCTGCAGTATGAATGCTAGGTGTATAATGTGTTTAAAACACACTTATTTTTGGTAAGAAAAGCTGCTTGCTTTATTTCTTAGAAATATATTTTTACCAATTAGGTATACCAGTTCTGTATGCAGTTAACTTTGCTCACACAGCTAATCCCAATGACTATAGTGAGGTTACTCCCTGAAGCAAAACTGAATGTATTTTGCAGGTTTGGTGGTTTAGTATTGCTAAATAGTTTAGAATTAACAGCTTCATTTACAGGCCTTTACTCAAGAGTAGTACACAGACTACTTCTCTGAAGAAAGATTGCTTTTATGAAGGAGGTTTATTTTGTTTTTAAAAAGCCTTTTTAAAGTCTTATGAAAATGGCCTGCAACAACAGGTTAGTTGACCTGTATTCATTCATTTTACAAATGATGCTTTTGTACAAAAACTTGAGTTGTGGGTTGTTTGGTGGTTTTTGTTTTTTTTTAATTCCTTTTGGGTAAAAGACCAATTTGTCATTCTCATGACAATCTAAAGATCTTCAAAAGAAGAAAAAAAAAATTACCCAAAAGAAGAAAAAAAAAATTACCAAAAAGAAGAAAAAAAAAATTACCAAAAAGAAGAAAAAAAAAAATTACCAAAAAGAAATAAAATGAACTAATGTTGATTTGATTCCACTCAAAAGCTCAGAGTTCTGAAGTTCCAAGACTGTTTTTTTTCTTTTTCCCTCCCCCTCCCCGCAGGGAGTAATTTAAGAGAACTATGTAGTATTGAGCAACATGAAAAGTCATCTTGCTCTGCTGAGGCTTTATCTCAGAAATGAAACCTTATTACCTTTCCCTTAAATAAGTATTTCTTTATATCATAACTCAGATTATGACTGAGTGTGTGGTTCTGCAGAGCTCATTGTTCCCATTTTAATAATGTATACCTGCATTCATAATCTTGCAGATATATATATACACACATATATATGCTGTCTCTCTCTTTGTACATATGTATATTTATATATGTACCTATTAGTTAAACAAGAATATTCTTCCAAACTTTTATTCACAGGACAGACATGCTTCTGTAGAGCACAAAGAGCTTTACATTACGCATATGATGTGTTCTCTGCTTTAACAAAGTTTGTACTCTGTATTTTAGAGGTTATGTACATGGTTTTTAACGTGAGAATTTTATAAAATATTACAAAGCAAAGCTTCTCTTACTGTGATCATTAGACAATCCTCTCATTGTCAGTAGCACTGTGACTAGTATCAGCCAGAGGCTGAAGTGTAGGGCCATTCTCAGATGCAGCAACCCTGAATGTTACAGGATCAAGACACTTCAACTAATAATTGAACTACAATATCCTGTTCTTCAGCATGGTGTCTATGTATCCGATTTATACCATTGTTATTTATGTGGTGCCCAGGTTGCTTTCAGAAAATGTTCCTCTGCATTAGACAATTACTTGCTTGACTTTAATGTACCATGATGAATTTTCTTGAAAGTAAAATAAAAGTGAAATTAAGCAAGATGAGGCCACAAGTTAGGCATGCAGAAAAGGAAGTAGTTGTTGGAATACTTAGTTTTCATTTGCGCTGCTTTATCTGAGTTTTTGCGTTGCTTTGGAAGCCACACTTTCACTAATGTACGGGAGAAGTAGTTGGAACTCAAAAAAGTGGTATGTGGAGAAAACGAACAAATAGGCTCAAGGATGGACATGGAAATGCTAGGGCTGTGCACAGGAATGTTTATATAAGCAAGCTCACTATAACATACACACTGAAAAGTTTTAGCATTGAGATGCATGCATCTTCAATGACCACAGTTTGTGCACTTCCACTAATGCAAAGTGATCTCTTTCAGAATTCATCTTCTAGATGGTCAAGTGACCCTCAGAAGGAGTTTGGGTTTTGTGTCTTCTGTTGTGCCATAGCATCCTTTTTGTGTGTGGTGGTTTTTGTTTGTGGGTTTTTTTTTATTTTTTATTATTCCATAATTGCCTTATGACTCTGAATGGCAATGCTAACAGTTTTTTGGTTTTTTTTTTGGTAGTCTCAGTGAGTGCACAGCAGTTCAAGTCACCTGGAGATAATTTTAGTGAAGTATCTAGTTTTTTTATGTCTCTGGCATACACTACTGAAAACATGTGATATGTCCTCAGAATGTATAGGCCATAAGAGTTAACAAAATTGAAATCCACTTAAAGACTCTCCCTCTCCCTTTTCTGATCACCTTTCATCTTCCTGTGTCCCATCACCCCTTCCCTTCTCTTTTTCTACTCGCTTCTCTTCTTGCGTTCACTGTCAGGAAGGGCCAGCACCGAAGGGCCAGTTCAGCACAACACGACGCCGGCAGAGACTAGCAGCTGCAGTGGCTACAACAGTGAGTGGATTTAAAAATCAAGGGATAGCTCTAAAGATGGGAAGCTGTGTAACTTGAATGTGTAATAAGCTTGTGGAAATGTTTCTTGCACTTTTTGGAGGTGTCCATGCTACCTAATTTCAGCTGAGTTTTAGAAGTGGCCAGGCCTAAGACAATTCCATAAATGTGGGTCTGAGTTTTTTTAAATGGTACATGTCCCGCCTCCTTTATGCAAGTGCAAGTGACAGTTTGACTCAGACCCTGCCCTGTTTGAACCTGTCTTTGACATAGTCTGCTATATATTATACAAAATGGAAAGAAATGGTCTAATTCTGTTAAAAGATTCTCCTGACAGTATATAGTAAGACAGCAGAACCAAGGAGATTCATTACAAACAACCACGAAATTCTAAAATGTCATTATTTTTTTCTTTTTAAAGTAGTATAAGGTTAGCCTTTTCATTTGAGACACTTTCTGTTTACATTCATAATCCCAAAAAGTCATATTACTACCTCTAGTGTCTGTATTTAGTTTTGCTAATTCTCTAAGTCTTTGATGCAAAATCTGGAGCTATAAAATCAACACAGGGGCTGGGAATTGGGAGGGAGAAGTGCTGTTTGTGAAATCAAATTAGCATCAAAAGGATATCTTCAGCTGCTGCTTTATCAGAAAAGCACTTACTGGGAATGCACAATATAGACATTAGTATTAATCCATGAACTGATTAGTACAACAGCTAGATAGGGAAGACTCTGTGCAGCCAAAGATTAAAATGAGCTTTAAATGCATACCCGTTACCTAGCCTAAGCTGTCAATGTCTTCACCAGGCTAAAGTATTCCAGGTTTTGCTGCTCCAGCCCATAGCTAAAATACCCTAGATAGACATAGCTTCTGCTTAAGCCCGAGTACCTTGAGCTCCTGCTACATAAACCATGAAACTCAGTTAGTTAGGCCCTCTTAAAAAGCGTGAGAGAAATCAGTGTTTCTCCAGTTCCTAAATTAACTCATCTAAATTTAATCCCCCATAATCAGTTGATGCTGAATGCTGTGCTCAATAATTGATTGATATTCCGACCTCATCGGTCTGCCTGCCTAGCAGAGAAATGAACCCTCCTCTCAGTTTACATGCTGAGCAGTGTCTGTGGGAGGCTCTAACCAGTAAGTTCTGCAGTAGTTAAACAGCATTTGGCAAGACCCGTACCAAGCAGTGCGTAAGTGGAGCAAATACAGCTAGACTTAACGTTGCAAGGCAGCAGGAGTCCAGGGAATTGCTGAGTTGTTACCTGCAGCTGAAGTGAGGACCTGTTGAGGGAGATCTTGGAGGAGCTGGAAAAAGCACAGGAGGGAGGAAGACTAGAGGCACCAAAATGACTCTGAAACTGTTGCAGTGGTCGTGGCAATGGCGGGTTCTTCCTGGCTGGTGTAGCAAAGTGCTTCTCTCTCCCAGGCAGCAAAGCTGTGTGTATAGACTGAGGGATACAGAATTACATCAGTTAAATGAGTGGCAGAAACTGGAGGTTTACCTTACAACCCACCTACCAGGAACAGACTGTTCCTGGTTGGAACATGAAATTCTGAAGAAGGTTATGGATGAGTGGGTATTATGCCCCTGGTGTAAATCAGAAAGTCAGAACAAGGTATTTCTGAGGTCATGTCTAGAAGAATGTGTGTATGGGGGAAACCAGAGTGATGCATCAAGAAGCTAAATATTTTTTTTCAAAAACCTCCAAAACAATAACAAAAAACCCCCAAACAAAACCCCAAAAAAGAATGGGTAATAAAGGCAGAATCAAGTCACCATAGATATAGAGAGAAAGCACGGCAGTGAAAGGAAAAAAGAGGAAGAGAAGTACATCGATAGTGTTTCTTGGACTGTTGCCTATTCAAGAGAATGAGTTTGTTCAATGTGGATTTTTTTCATTTGTTGTGGAAAGTAGCTTGAAAACTTTTCTAAAGCATACATATGAGGAGAGTTCATATCAGTCAACAGTTCAGTATTTTTCGTTCTTGTATTTAGAGCAGTTGGCAAAGCAGCTACTTGTCTCTGTCACGTGACTGTATTTCTTGCAAGCCGTGTGACGGTGTTTGTAGTACATGTAAATGCTGTTTCTAGGATATGCTTATAAAAGTTATTTTTCCAATAAACCTCACTGCAGAAACATTGCTTTTCAGCCTGGCCAGCTGAGGTATGAGGCAGAAATGATGGATCTAAAGCAGGTCTCTTCAGCTAGGTTCATCACAGTGACTAAAGAGCCCCCCCCAATGTATGGGCAGCCTGCCTGCAGCTCTGCCAGTCTATGTGGGACTGGGGCAAGCTGTCCCATCACCGCAGGCATGTGGGGCTGTGGGCAGTCTTCCTCAGTCCCTGCATTGTAGCTGAGATCAGCTTCTTTCCCACCTTCTGGATGTGCTTGAGGGTTGGGTACATGCTCCCCACACACAGCTATCGTGTAACCACCTACTCTGCCCTCCTTGAGCCACATGGAACAATTGAACCTTTGTGGTGCTCCCAGTCAGAAAGTTCTGGGAACATGCTTTCTGATTTAAGAAGTGAAAAGGTTTTGGAAAGGAAACGTGAAATTAACCTACATTTAGTCACATTAGTTAATTAACCTAATTTTGTTCGTCTGTTGAGAGAGGCAGTCTTGTACTTGTGAAGAAGACAATAGAGTAAATATTCAGTACTAATGGAAGGAATTTATTCTACATTTCCTGTTAATGAACTTTTCTTGATATGAGACTAAAATGAGGTCCAATAAAAAATACCTACTTTGTTGATACAGCTGGAACTCAAAATACATGAGAGAAGAGAATAAAGTTTATACTGGGTAGGTACCAAACAGCTATTATTTTATATGCTATATGTATCCGGAAGTTGAGGAAGAGCAGGATGGAAAATGGTATTTTGCAGAATATGCTCATGAGTGGAATGAGATGTAATGAATGGATTCGACAGGATTTTGAGGGTTTCACTGGGGAATCAGAAACCTAAAATGTATATTGGTGACAACTTTTACAGGAAGGGATTGACAAAACCATTCCCTGATCTAATCAAATAATAAGGTACCAATTTAAAATACTGATGGTAATATAGAACTTATCTGTTGATAAAAAATTCTTAGTAATATGACTTTTTATGTTATCTGCTGCTCTTTATCATGCCTTGGAAGACATATTTTATATTTTGGCCCCCTTTTTCATATCTGAATAACTACATTGGGCTGCAGTGTGGAAATTATTGATTTATACATTAGATCAATATAATGAAATAAATTAGATAAAATGTGTTCACTGTATTTAACAGTGCTTTATATTTATGTAACAAAATGTAGTTCTGCATGGCTTTCCTTTGCATTTAAATTTGAAAATTTGCCTCCTGGCCTGATTTTTATACAAATGTGGGTAAATGGTAAAATTAAAATAAAATACAACATATACTCTCACACACACACATATCACATATATAACAGTGGTAACCATACACGGCATATGTAGCATATAGATAACTGTTCAGTACACATGATACATGTGTATATAGCTTATAAAAATTTGCATGTATATCTTTATTACTGTACCTGAAAAGTATAGAAGGAGAAAGAGAAGTGGAAATGATAACAAACTAAGTTCTTTGCCCTATCTTACTAAACCGTATCTCTTTGCATTTATTTATGGTTCATGTACTTTAAATGAAAATCAGGTGGAGTTTTGTTGGTGTTTTTTGTTTTGGTTGTTGTTTCTTTATTTAGTTAGAAAGAATATAGAAAGACTATATGCTTTTTCCCTCTTCATAGTTGCCAGTATACTGAGTTTCAACTCAAGATTTACCAGTAGTTTTGAAAAACTTCAATGATATATTTGATAATATCATATCCTATTTCTAGATCTGTGGAGGAAGTTGCATACTTCAAGTGTTGGTATTGTAACAACAGAGTCATACTACATGTACTCCTAAATGTCAAAATATAAAGCAGCATGTGTCATGGTTCAATTTTCCAGTCATCTTTTAAGCATTAGGAAATGGTCCATGTTTGTAAATGTTAGAATTGAAATGCTCCATCTTTAGCTGTGTATGTAGGCCTTCTTTTATTTCAGTGAAAAATTTCAAGAGAATTCTGCATCAGCTGTGCTGAGATTTAGGAGAGTAAAAAGTTATATATTCAGTCTTACCATGTTCTTCACATTGTGAACCAAGTCTTTTGTTTTCAGAAGAAATTTGTATTTTACTTCAACAGAGTCAAAAGGTTTGTTGCACTTTATACAATATTTCTTCACTCTTTTTTGCTGTAGGTCCCTTTCAGTGCTACAATGTCACCCGTTCGACTGCATTCATCCAATCCCAACCTTTGTGCAGACATCGAGTTTCAGACTCCCCCCAGCCATGTAACGGACCCTCTGGAGTGCTCTACTGAGTACATGAAGCTTCAAGAAGAATTCTGCCTAATGGCACAAAAAGGTAACTGGAAGTGTCAAGCCTTTCCTCTATTGTGCTTCTCTTGTGTTTCTTTGTTGCCTTCACTTAGTTATGACCAGGGCATTGATCTGCTTTAGACGATATTGTATAAGAATTTTTAGCTGGTCGAGTGGCTTACTTAAAGATGACATGTTCCATGGATGCCATGAGTATAGAGACAGGTAAACTCTGACTGATAAGAGATGTTTTTAGAAGTCTTTCTGCATCTTGTAAATATGTGACTGAATTTGCAGACGTTTTGTTTCTCAATAAAATGCTTTATTTCTCCCCAAAGATGAATAAGAATGTCAGTGCTAGATATGATGTTGTGCAATTCATTTTTGTGTGGTGTTTTCTATGTCAGTGGAAACAGCAGAAGAAGAACTTATTGCTGGAATGTACTTTAGAAATGCCATTTTATTGCCAATAAATGAATGGTTCTACCGACTGAAAAATACTGGTTTTAAAAGTGTTAGTTATCAGTCTGCCATCTGTTATATAACAAACATAGGAAAAACGTGAGACTGGTATCTTAAAAAATGTCAAAAACCTGTTTAAAGACCAAGTAATCTTCTTTATTAGTGAAATATAAAGTCTTAACAGAACTGATTTTTTTATTAGTCTAAAAAGAAAAATAAAAAACAGAAGGAAAAGAACATCCATTGAACACAGGTTTTCCAAACGTGCTTTTCCATACGTTCAGCACCAAGAATATGCTCAGATGACATATGTGTGAACACACAGTATGCACATTACAACTCCAAGTGTTTGTGTAAGTGTTGGTACTTAATTTGGCATGGATTACTTGAAGTTCAGATCCTTGTTTCAAGTTTCTGTAATCATGCATGGAAATCTCACCCTGTCTTTATTGCTGAAATACTGTAATAGATGTCAATGTGCAGTTCTGTAGCTGAGAAAACACTTGTTTTCTTTTTTTTCTTTTTGCTTAGTGCATTCTCTTTTGAAGTCTGCCTTTAACAGCATAGCTATAGAGAAGGAGAAGCTTAAGCAGATTGTTTCAGAGCAGGATCTTACAGGCCACAATGCTCAAATAGCACACCTCAGACAGTCCCTCTCTCAGGTATGTTCTTGATTTGATTTCAAGCACATCTAGCTTGCCAGATGCACTATTTCTTTTGTATTTTGGCCATTTCCTGAGATAGAGGGAGCAAGGAAAAGGACAAGTTCTTGACCAGAGCTATGACATGTATTCTGTTATGACATAGCTCTAACCTCAGTGCATGTGGAGGTGAAGGATATTATTTGTTTGTGTAAGCATGTATCTGTTATGATTTTTCAAAGTAAAGAAAAAGGATGGAATGTTTTTTGTACAAATGCTCTGTATTTTTCCTGGAGCTGTTTCCAGCACAGCCAAGGAAATATTCTTTTTTTTCTTGTATTCGTTATTATGTTTTAAATTTTGACTGTATATTTTTGGATTTGTTTTATATGTCCATGTCTCTAACTGCAAAAGGAATCCTGGGTTACAGGATAATAATGGGCAAATTGGATTTTCAGATACACATCTGTTACTGCCCAGCATCTCTCTCACTTAAGCCAAAGGAAAAATTTTCATTGGCTTTAGTGAGGAAGAAGAGGTAAAGCAACAGTAAGTCCTCAGGTTGCAAAATAACTTAAATTTTTTAATTCATTGTCAAGAAAACAAAAGCTTTTAATCTGAAGAACAGATTGGTGTGGAGTACTGTATCTGCAAGAAATGTGAGCAGAGGTTGAAAAGCAAACAGAACTTCACCCAAATGTGTATATAATTTCATACAATTTTACTGTTATTGGGTTGGAGGTTTTTGCTATGAGGTTAAAATCGATGCAGAACATTTCTATAGATACACATGCATATCATGTTATGCAGATTGATTACTGTGTGTTGAAATATAGAAAGGTTAAGGACAAGAGATGAGGGTAACCATTTGTGGTTATTGGTACAAATTTAACTAAGACCTGTGGAGACTTATTAGCAACTTGTATGAAATAGGTGACCATGTTTTCTTCTTGTTCCTGGCCTCCAGTGTCCGTCTAAGTCACTGTCACACATTAGTTCACAGTCTCAATGGGGAATAAGTGGAAATTTGACCTAGTCAAGTGGCTGGGTTTGACCAGTCTCATGACCAGATTTGAGCAATTTAAGAAGCTACTGCCGGCTGCTGTTAGTCATCACCTTCCCTTTCTGGTAGATGGCAACTGTGAACATGCTCAGACCATTTCAGAACAAAACAAAATGGAGTCATTTAAACTGTTTAGTGACAGTTTAAGCTAACCTATTTTACTTTGGTCCTACTTTGTTTCAATATATTCATGCAATTTATTCCTGAGTCTACAGTAGGGGGAGGCAAAAGAAGATTCTTACTCCATTATAATGGTCATTTTCTACTAAAACAGTATGTCTGTCTGTTCTTTTCTATAATCCTCAGTGCTGGGGATATATTAGGGTTAAGTCAGTCCATATTCTAGGTATGTAACATATTACACTTTTTCTGGATCTCAGAATCTTGCACATGAGTCTTTCTAAATAACAGACAATATGTATATATGTACTCAAATTTATCATCTAGGCTGGGCTTTTAAAAAGGAGAAAAAGCAGCAGATACCAGACATCAGTTGAATTCTATTGGTATTTGTGACACTCTAATGGATCAGTAGTTTGAAATGAGTACACACATGCAAATATATCAAATTAATCTGGATAGGCTAACAGCCAATGATACTAGCAATTATGTTGTTTTTTTCTGGAAAGAAAGTAATTTCCTTTTGCAGGGTCTAAGTGCTTATAACCTTGGTTCAGAAAGGGCTGTATAGTTGTAAACCAAGAATTGTCTCTTTGGGCATTTTGCGGGTAGTTCCCGTTGTTCTGCAGTTTCATTCTTTCTTCCTGCATTCACTCCCCATGTCCATAATGTACATAACTCACCAGTATACGTGCCAAAGAGCTATGTGAAGAATTAAGGTAGAAAGTCACTGTTACATTGTGGGAGAATATCTGTCACCCCTGCCTCCCGAAAATCACTGAAGGCAAACCAGCCAAAAGATTAAATCATGTCAAGGAAGAGCTCAAAATAGGTATCTTTCTAAAAATGGAAGCAAGGAGGTTTTGTGATTTCTTAGGAAATTGCTGGGAAGAAGCAACTTTTTTGCTGTTGGTTTGGTTTTGGTTTTCTTTTGGTTTTTGTTTGTTTGGTTTTTTTGCTTTTTTCTGTTTAACACTTACTTTTTAATTTTAAATGAAATGTGCAATTTTTATTTTAAGGCTCTCAACCAGAATGCTGAACTAAGGAGTCGCTTGAACAGAATACATTCAGAATCTGTTATTTGTGATCAGGTTGTCAGTGTAAATATTATCCCTAGTCCTGATGAGGTAAGACTTTAGCCTTTAATGGGTTTAGAGTACTATCAAACCTTGCTAATTCTCACTAATAGCTGAAACACACCTGGCAAATGATAGAATTTTTCAGATTGGCAAGTGTTCATTTATAGAAAAAGTCAGATTACATTTTCCCTATTTACTTCTGTCTTTTATTTTGCATGTGTCAGATCTCATGAAAGAACTTGGTTTGGTGTCTGCAAAGAAACAGGGAAGGACTCCAGTTTTGGAATATTAATTGTTTACAGTGGGAATTAGTGAGGTTTTACTGTATTTGAATGTGACACAAAGTAGCTAACCAATTCTGTATCTTAGTTTCTTGCCAAATGAACAGAACAGTTTAGTATTTAATGGCCTGATGCTGCAAGTGCTTAAAGGGCGTGATGTTTAATATCTTGAGTGGCACTGCTGAAATCAAAAAGTTGTCTATGAACCAAGCACTATACTAATATCATGTTTGCAACATCTGGTCTTTCTTGTTTTGCTTTTAACAGTCAACAGATTACTGAACATTCGTAATAATAACAAGTCAGCTTCCCTCATGAGAAGGACAAATCTGAATTTGTGAGCTGTAATATGTTACAATTAACGTGGTCACTTTGACAACCAATCTGCTTGCATTTTACCAAAATATTTTTCATTTGTCATTTCCACTAATTTTTTTCTATGCATATGCCATTTCAATTAACATATTGTTGTCTCCTAATTATTTCTTCCAACAAAAAGGAAGGTGAAAATATATTTCCAATTACTTTTGTTTATTTGCTTTTTGAAAACATCTAAACAATTTTTCAAAGAGTCCAGCATGTTGGAGACTAGCAAGAGAAGATAGAGATGAAGCAGTGCCACCGCATAGCAATCTGCAGTGAAATTCAGAGCAATGACCATCTCTTCTATTTTGTATTTTTTGTTGGTTAGAGGTTTCTTTTTCGTATGTACATCATTATCTTGGTACAAGTTTGACTGAATGAAGGAGTTTTTCAAAGAGGTTCCCAGATCTCTCATTCACTTCTTCTCTTGATTGCTTTATGTATATAACCTTGCAGTGTGTTGATAATGCCTGTATGAGCATCTTTTTCAGGGAGGGGCATGAGTATTTTTCCAAGTCCTTCTAGCCTGTACAAAAACTTAAAATTTTAATCACTTCCCGTAAAGATAACAGTGAATTGTAATTCATCAAACATCATAAACCATTTACAAGCTTATAAGTCTCAGTGAAAAAGGAATGAGTTTTGACCTCTTGGCTTGTTTATGATTTTTTTTCTTTGTTAGTGTTTTTTGAGGCAACTATATAGAATAATTCTACAGGATTAAGATGTCAACAAAACCATTTGCAGGACTTCTGTAGTAAGATTAACAGGGATGTAGTTGCAATCTGAAGAGTTGACTGTGTTTAGAAGTGCTTCAGTAGTTTCATCTGTATTATCTCCTGGAAGCAAAATGCTGTATAAATTAAGGGATTAAGTCAGAAGCGTGTTTCCCTCCACAGCAGCAGTTCCTTTGGTGAAATGGTACAGGGAGAGAATCTTAACTTTCCCCCCGCTCTTCTTAAAGTGGTAACCTGTAGGGTAACACATTGAAACCTGGTGTTGTCCCATCAATAGAAGGAAGAGGAAAATATGTTCCACTATTTAAATTAGCTTGCCCCCCTACTGATATAAAAAAATTTTGAACCCTTGCCTTTGCTGTTAAATTCTCTATAATAAACCATAGAGAGTTCATTCCCTTTAGTAGTATTGAGTCAGTGTTAATGGCATCATTCAAATGAGATTGGGAGTACAAACATGGAATAAAAGCACATAAATATATATTATAGCCATCCTCCTGGATATTCAAACATTTCAAAGAAGTATTACTAAACTGGTTCACAAGCACATTTATTTTGAAAGTATAACCTATAACTCCCTGACTCTATAAAGCTTTATATCTGAGTTTTGGTTGTATCAAAGCTAGCTCCCAGTGATGTAATTTGTTATGACCAGGTGTCTTTTCATCTGAATTTCATGGTTGAACTTGTCTGTCACAATCCAGCTGTTGTCCACAAAATCATTCCTCTGGAGACAGAACTAGATCTGTGATTATTCATGCTGCTAAAACTTAACAGTTGATACTGAGCAGCCCTCAAATGAAGATGTGTATCTCTCTGCTCTAAATGAACTTTATTGTGTAATTGTCAAAGTCTCATTTGTTAGGTACACAGAAAGCTCAACTAAAATGCTGCCTTTACTATCTGTGCTTATATTTGGCATAGAAAGATTATTCAGGTTATTTACCACTTCTATGCATATTTCTTTTATATTACAAATAATACTTTTATTTTTCTGTGCTTTATTTACAGACGGGTGAACAAATTCATGTCAGTTTGCCACTGTCTCAGCAAGTTTCTAATGAGAGCAGGCTCTCTATGTCTGAATCCGTTTCAGAGTTTTTTGATGCACAAGAAGTTCTTCTATCTGCCAGCTCATCAGAAAATGAGGTAGGCTATGACAACATGCTGCAACTTTGCTATAGGACAGATTTAGGTATTGCTACCACTAGTGAATGATTTATTTATTTATTTATTTATTTAAAAAATAATGCTACTTAGAATAAAAAGATATCAGAATGTGTAAGGTGAATGAATAATTGAACCTGAGACTCCCTTGTGATGGGGTACAGAAGTTCCCTGAAGTGTAAAACTGAATTGCAAGTTGTTTGTGTCAGTAGCTTATGTTCAGTACATGTCCTTGCTAGACTATGGCAGTTTCAGATAAGGATGACATAGATGGGAGCAATTATGTCGTACTATGCAGTCAACTAATTTAGATTTTAAAATATTTTTGAAAAAAAAAAAGTCTTCCAGTATACATATAAAGTTATTCTCTGTAATCAGAGAAGTAGACAAAAGCCTGAAAAATTGACTCACTCAAGCTTAAAGTTGAAGCAGTCGGATACAGTTCAGGCTCTTGAATCATGTTGCTGTCCACAACTTTCCTGTACTATCCTGAATAAATTCTTCAATTTAAAAAATACCTTTTTATAAAGCCACAGTAGTGCTGTGGTCTACCACAACTCTTCCATAAAAGGAAATAAGAGTGTGCCACCATGTTTTCTCTTTGACAAGGATTGCTCATTTGCCATGAGTTCGCACATCCACAGCTAGACTTGTTAATCTCGTGAATGGAATGGTTCCTTATCTTATTGCTTTTGGCAGGTTTAATGTAGATGTAATCTCAGTAGTGTGGATTGTCTGTATCAGCATGGAAAACTGGTGTGTCTGTGTGGTATAAACAAAACGGAAACTTTACAAAATCACCCCCAAACAGTATAGACCTTATAATAAATACTCTGTCACCAGTAAATATTGTAAAATATTTTGAAAGATGTATTTCTGAAACAAAATATTTTTTGTTAAAAAAATAATTCTTAAAAATAGACTTAACACTGATGTAGTTCTTGATTTGCAAAATGATAGGTCAATGATGATAATATTTTTTTTTTCAGAAAAAAAAATTACATTTTATTGTTTGGTTCTTTATAAAGAGCACAAATCTGACTATCTCTCCTCACCTCACATCCCCAGCGCGTTACGTTGTCAATTTTTTGTTCATCTCTGATCTCATTTGTAGTCACCCTTTTGCAAATTTAATGTCTGTGTTTGGCTTCATAATAAGGAATTCAGAAACATAAGGAGAGCATAGCATTTGTTTTGACACTTTTAGTGCATTTGCAGTATGGACTGATTGAAACATCCAGTTAATTTGGTTAAAGACTCTGATTGGGCGGAGGTGATTTCTTTGAATATTTGTGTTTCAATTAATTATTTTTCTAATTTGTCAGTATATTTTATATGTATTTGACTTAATTGATATTTTATTTATGTTTTAGGCTTCTGATGATGAATCTTACATCAGTGATGTGAGTGATAATATATCTGAGGACAACACCAGTGTAGCAGACAACATTTCTCGGCAAAGTATACTGCTGTGTTTTAAACTTTGGGAAATTACATTGGTTATGTTCATATGTCCATGGTTCAATGGATAAGTCTGTTTTTCTTAATCTAGTGCTTTCTTATGATAATAGTTTTTTCCCTTCCCAGTTCTTAATGGTGAGCTAACAGGAGGCGCCTTCAGGAATGGACGGAGAACTTGTCTACCAGCTCCCAGCCCTGACACGAGTAACATCAATCTGTGGAATATTTTGAGGAATAACATTGGCAAAGATCTTTCCAAAGTATCCATGCCAGTTGAGCTAAATGAACCTCTGAATACCTTGCAACATCTTTGTGAAGAGCTGGAATACAGTGAACTCTTGGACAAGGCTGCTGAAACAGATGATCCTTATGAACGCATGGTAATAAATTTAGTGTAGCACTTCTTATGTCTGTGTTAAAAAGGGAGCTGTTGAGTGCAGGTCTGTGCAGGGTCCTCTCTTGCTCTTCCTGTTCACAGGCAATAGACCTCCGTGCTAGGTCAGATGCACACTGTGAACAATTACAGATGGTAGGTTTGATCTGAACAAGGCTGAGGGACTTTTCTTGACTTCAAACCAAGTGCTGCAATTGTGACTCATTGATGTGAAGACTTATCTCACTCTCTATGACTGTATATGTAGGCATTGGCAGTTTCTAACCCTGCAGCATCCTTTCCTGGCTTTCAGTGATCAAGTCCAGCAGCCTCCAAGAGCTAATCAAGTCTGTGGCTGGCTTATGATCATATGTTCATATGGCCTGCAGGAGAGTGAGGGGTCCTAAACATAGGTATTTTTTCCTTGCCACTGAAGAAGTTGGACCTGTCTTATGGTAGCAGGTTGAATTATCATCGCATGCTGTTTTCCTACAAGACTCCTTATGTCACTCAGTAAAGGGAGATCTTGTAAGGACTGAGCAGGGTTGTAGTGAGTAAAGCAGGCTGTTTGCCTGTAGGACTCTGCCTCCTTTGTTGAAAAGCTTGGAAGGTGAGTATTGAAGGAGTTAGGAGAGTTCAGGGAAGGAAAAGCCACAGTGCAACAGAAAGCTTCCTTGGAAACATGGATTCAATCCCCTTCTCTACTACAGATAGCTATTGCAATACTGGGGATACAAACCAAACTTTTAATAAGCACCTTAAAACTGCAAATTGCACCCCCAAGCTGAGGCACGTGGAACTACTTGGCAGAAGTGCTGAATGCCCAAAGCATTGGTAGTAAGCAGTGCTGTGAATATGTTACCTGCTTCTTCACTGTTCTCTGAAAAATCAGGACTTCCCTATCTTAAATAAGCATCCAAAAGTAGTAGAAACTTTTTTCTTCTCGTTGCTCTATATATCATAAGGATAGTAAACACCTTCATTTCTCTGTAGTGTCTTACAGTTAAATTCATGAAGAGGGTTTTGGAAGAATGAAAGTTTTTACTGTCGAAAAGCCTGTTTTAGAGTGTTAATTCTTTTGATGCTGCATTTATGAATAATATGTAATGGAGAATGGGGCACCCATTACACAGTGGGAGGAAAACGAAGCATGTAAAACCTCACGAGTGCTATGTCTTCACTAGAATGAGGAGAGGCGGACCTAGTTAAAGTTCACCCCACTGGTAGCTGAGTGATTTTTGTCCCTGTATTGGTTTTCTGAAGTTTTGTTTGGACTTTTGAGTGCCTGTAGTGATTTTTTTTTTTTTTTTTTTAAACTCTGCTAAAGGCAGTTGTAATCTAAATTACCATGGCATGTGACTTGGCTTATTACTCCCAGCTAGACCTGGTTTAGAGATTACTAAATTTTGGTTGTACATTTAGACAAGGAGACGGATAAGGCTGCACATGTGTGGAAGATCCTGAGATAACTCTGCATTGAGGACATCCTGAGTGAGAACTGTTTATGTTTGGCACTAAATAAAATAGTTCCCATAGGAAAATAGTATGCGATCTTGTGATTAGCAGTCATTGTATAATATTTATTAACAGGGAGTGTAGACTAGAGCTAGGTCTGTGTTTTAGATCATTAGTGATAAGCCTGGTCAAAGGTAGAAAAACAGTATCTTGTGCAGATTGTTATTTTAGGCGACTGTTGAAAGAGACTGACTGAGGCCATGAAGAAAACCAAATTATATCAACAAAAGAAATACAGTTTATACCAGTTCTGGCTGGGATGTGTGGCTTCATTCTCAGGCATGCTTCATTAATTCAGATTTCATTCTGAGTGGAGTGAGTTTTATGATACCACATAGTGATGGCATATACACAAGAATCTCTGCCTATTCTCACTTATGTTCTTATCTGTATTTTCACAGGTTCTCATAGCTGCTTTTGCAGCATCGGGCTATGCCTCTACATACTTTAGAGCAGGAAGCAAGCCATTTAACCCAGTGCTTGGTGAAACTTATGAATGTATTAGAGAAGACAAAGGATTTCGATTTTTCTCAGAGCAGGTAAAGCTAGATTCTAGATAGACACTCCCGTTTAGATTTAGATTTTGGTTTCTTTGTTTTCTAGAGTAATCTTGTTTTTTCTTTCTAGCTGCAATGGTTTGCTTAGTAGTAAAGAAAGTTTCTTAGTATGAGTGAACTTCGTTAATTGCTAGAAGGTATATATTTTTATAGTAATGACAAGGAAGTATTTTAAGTACATAGTGTTTTAAGTACAAACTTAAGTTGCATATATTTTCATAGCAACATAGGCTAATAAATAGTGCGGGCTATTTAGTATTTTCGTATTGCAGTAACAATTGTATTGTCTTAGAAATTAAAATGAATTATTTTTAACTCAGTCAAACTGTTTTCCAGGTTAGCCACCATCCTCCCATTTCGGCATGTCACTGTGAATCGAAGAACTTTGTGTTTTGGCAAGGTATACATTTTTAATTCAAAAGCATAAGCTCCTTTTTCATTAGTAAGTAAAAACTTTGTATGAGCCGAGCTTTGCATTTGGAACTTCCTAAAACTTTCTGTACTTGTTTTTATAGTAACATATTACAAACTAATGCTCTGAATTATTTCACTCCAAATTCACATTCTCAAGAGTAAGCAGATGTGTCACAACTTCCCTTGTCACTTTTCAGTCTGTTTATACTTTTCTGCTTAAAAGCTTTTTACTAAGAAAATGATTATTTCCTACAAACACAAGCAGTTCTTTTTACACAGTTGAACAAGCAGTTTTTTCTTTCCTTGTATCTACTGGCATATGCATTTAACTTGTATTGAATGTTTTCATGAGACATTTGACAATAAAGAAGAAAATAGACAATAGAAGAAAATCAAACTTATCTTTAGTTTTTCTGACCTAATGTCACTTTCTAGTATTTTTTTTTTCTTTGTATTTTCATGGCAACCTCATACTGTCCTATTTTAAACCAGATGGTGCAGCATAGGTCATCTTGTGTGCCACACAGATGACTGCAAGGGGGAGACTTTGGTCTTTTCAGTTTTGTAAATCTTTCACTATTGTATTCAGATATCAGGTGGAAAAACAAATTCTGGGGGAAATCAATGGAAATTCTGCCAGTTGGAACCTTGAATGTGACTCTTCCAAAGTAAGCCACTGTCCTATTTCCTTTTGTTTTCAGTCTTTGCTGCAAACTAGTCTGTGCTGCCTTGTGAATGGATTGGGGGAAGTGTATGCAGACATCATATGAATTGTACTGGTGAGAGTTAGTGTCTGGCTCAAATCTCTCCTTAGTGTACAGGTGGGGATACTGAAGTGTTTTTGAGCCTGAAGATCCATTTGCGCTTTTTGAGGAAAAATATAGGAACTCTCTAGAAAGCGATAGACGGAGTGGGCTAAAAATGTTTTAGGAGAGAGAACCCAGGTTGTAAATGTACAGTAGTGATTGACTGTTCAGAACAAGGCTGCTGTATAGGACTGTCAGCAGCTAGTGCTATCCTTACTAAGGCTCTCAATACTGCTAAGTGTTCCCTCAGAACAACCACTAGTAACAATGAAAGGTCATTTTTCAAAATGTAGATAAGCCAAAACATGTTCTTCAGATGTTGACAGAATAGTGAAAAGAAGAAGTTTCACCACAGGTCAGACTAGTTGCAACTTATAAATCCTTAGAACATGCAAGGAGAGGATACTCTAAACATGTCTGCTAGCTTTGAAGTACTATTCCTGCTCCTGTACATGGCAGCCAGCCTTTCTTTCTGCCTCCAATGGTATGGCATCGCTCCACCTCTTTGTCCATCTCATGAAATTGAAGTAAATGCACTCAGGAGCATTTTTGTCTTCTGTCTTCATGCTTGCCCCTTACTTTGAAAGAGAATATGCTTTCCACAGTGTAATTCCCTCATTTTAGTCCATTGTTTGACAATAGAGATGTCTTGACTCTGAGCAGTTGTTACTGAAGGAAAGAGAAGATGTACCAGTGAGCTCCTGCTTCCTACTTCCTTTCTGTTATCTCCTTTCCATATTTATGTTGTTCTTTTTGTAATTTAATTACATTGTCTGCCTATAGCCTCAATTCAGCCTTATGTTGATCTTTGGGTCACTATCCTGATCCTAAAGGAATTGTGGCCAAAGCTCTTAATGCTCTGAGGACAGTGAATATGCCATGCAGGGCTTTGGTGGTTCATAAGGTCTTGATTTGTGGTTCATAGCACCATTCTTCAGTTCTCTGCACTACAGCTTAAGTGAGCTCCTTTATGGAGTATTAGTAATGTACCCAGAACCAGTGCTTTATTAAAGTAAGCTATTGTTTCAAAAGTTTTTAAGGAATATGATCTTGTATTTGTGATAATGGAACTATGTTTTACTTTTTTGTCCATAATGATCATGATTAATCTATGTTACCAACTACGTATTAATCTGTTCTTAGGTATGGAGACTACTATGTCTGGAACAAAGTCACTACTTGCATACATAATATTCTTAGTGGAAGGAGGTGGATAGAACATTATGGAGAGATAACTATCAGAAACACAAAAAGCAGTGTTTGTATTTGTAAACTCACATTTGTGAAGGTAACTTATGTATTCTAATATATATCCTATATTCATAAAACTGCATAGTTTAAGCATACATCAAGTTGTTTCTTCAGTATTCCTGAAATCCGTAGTTCACATTTTGTCTTAACATTTGTAAATATGTAAATTTTCAAATGAGTGCTATGTTGAGTAGTATGATTCTATTCCAGTGAACATTTGATATGTGTGTTGCATTGCTGTATAGCTGTGTGCTATACTGTTGTTTTTAGGTTAAAAATGAAATGTCAAAATTTCTTCTCGATTACCACAATGAAAATGCAAAGTCACTGTAGACTTCTGCGCCATTTTACTTCTGCCTTTACCAGAATATGGCAATCAGTATTTTATCTCTTTAGATTAAATAATGATGCTTTGGTTCATAGTATTTTAATATCCAGGTAAGGACCATATATACCATATATAAAACCAGATCACTGTATAGCTATATAACTATCAATTGTTTTCCTGAAAAATAAATTTGTCTTCATATTGCAACAAAATCGATCAATACCATTGCAGTGTCAGCATGGTGTGTTACTGCAAATCTGGAATCCATATTTTGATGGATGTTCTGAGAATAGGCAACTGGCTCAGTAGGTGAAGGTGTAAGAAGTAAATATGTCTAAGGAAAGCAAAACAGAGAAGAGAAACAGAAAGCAACAAATAACAATACTGGCTGAATGTCTTCCCTGCTGCAAACAGTGGTGTGCAGCACCCATCAAAGGATTTCCTTACATGTACAGGTATATTCAGTATTTCTGCATATAGAAAGAAGAAAGTTAGCTGGCTGTGATCTTTCAACTTTCCAAGTGTCATTTTTGCTGGATTGTGTGGGATTCGGGTTAATGAACAACAATATAGTTTCCAGATGTGGAGCTAATTTAAATATCTTTATAGCAAAACCACTTATCAAATTATTCAGAGGTTCTCATATACAAGATCAGTTAATATTCAGATCATTTGAATTTTGAACTTTGATATTCTTTGTTCCAGGTGAAGTGTTCCAATACAAAATTTGTACAGTCCCTGCCACGTATTAAGATTCATGCATTATCTGTATTGCTGTAATGGGTAATGCGAAAAACAGTGTGAACTAGTAATTCTTTTTTAAACTTGTAGGTGAACTACTGGAATTCAAATGTAAATGAGGTCCAGGGTGTTGTGATAGATCAAGAAGGGAAGGTGGTTCATCGCCTTTTTGGAAAGTGGCATGAAGGCCTTTATTGTGGGGTTGCACCTTCAGCCAAATGCATATGGAGGCCAGGTAAGAAGCTTGTAATGAACTCTGGCAGGCACTGTAGTATAAGCCTAAACTATGTAAAGCTGGTTAATTGTTATTTTAAATACACACAATACTACTGGAGAAATTAAATTTCTGACTAGACAAATAAACAAGAGTTTTCATGAGTTTTTAATAATGGTAAATGGAAATGTTCTTACAGGGCATAGTCTTCTACATCTCAGTCTGACTCCTGGTCAAATATTCTGGGTCTTGGGGTCAACGTAAGAATAAAATTAAGAAAAAAATCGAATGTCTGTCTTCTCACAAAGAGCAGGGTAGCTTATTTGGATTCAACAAATAAGAGGTGCCAGTTTGAGTTTGTTGTCTTAATGCTTTATTAGCCTAAAGGATTGGTCTTCAGAGATGGTGAGCTCCTGTGATTTCAGGAGTTGCTTTCAACTTCCTTACTGCTTGCTTAGAGGCACTGAGGTAGAATTAGTCATCCTTTGCACCTGTAGTATCTTTCATACATGCAGAGTGATTATCCAGGAATTGTCATTATTGTTAGTATTTTTGACCCTACTCTGTATTGATAGTAATTTGAACCCTATTGTGCACCTCACTCTCTGCAATGTCTACTCTGACTGCCATTAGTGCTGAAGGTGTTGGACAGTGCCGAATCAATCTACGAGTGAGCGTTATGTTCCAAAATTAACTCTGAAGATCAGTTAAGATTAGCTTTTATACAGACATTTGATAAGTCCACTTTCCAGGGAACAAGAAACTATGCTTACCTTGAAAATCTTGAAAACAGTAATTTTTATTTAAAAAGGAAGGAAGATCATAGAAGTTTTGAATCTATTAGCATGTAATTACAACCTCTGCAGGATAAGCAGTTGAAATTTAATATTTAGTGAATGTTGTTCCACCTAGAGAATAGCTTTTGATGCTTTTTAATTGTATGTAAAATATATTTAAGATTTTTGCTGTTATAATTTCATAAATAAATTAATTTCTTGCATATTTAGAGTAATAATTTAAATGACTTTTTTCTTTCTCATACATATGCATACAGGCTCCATGCCAACCAATTATGAACGTTATTATGGCTTCACGAGGTTTGCTATTGAGCTCAACGAATTAGATCCTTTACTGAAAGATCTTCTTCCTATAACAGATGCACGATTCAGGCCAGATCAAAGGCAAGAATGCTTATTTATATACTTAGTGTTTGGTGTTTTTAAGGCTGGGTTTGACTGAGTATTGAATTTTGTCTACGTCTTCACTACAGTCTGAACTGTAGGATTCTGCTAGTAGAGAAAGTATTCAGCATTGCAATCAAATTTCTACTTTACCCAGCTGAGGGGAAGTAGAAAGCATTTTGTCAGTATAGTAGAGCTATAGTGCAATCTTTGGGCAGAGATAGGATTCCTCATAACAAACTAGAAAGACAGGCTCCGAAATGTCATGCCCTCCTGCTATGAATGGAAGCAACATTAATTCCCTCCTAATTCTCAGTTCATAGTACTTGAATGTTTGTGATTATGCTGAAGTTACTAAAGAAAGTGTATGCCTTAAGCTACAGGTCAGGTACATGTAACTGGGGAGTCACATCTTGGTTATGCTTATCTTATGAGGTTATGACTCGATCTGAAAGTCGGTACGACACAGACAACAAGCTTGGCTTCTGCTTGTCTTTTCTGATGATTGGTGCTAGTAAATCCCTTGTTCTAGACACTGTATGATTGTTAAAGGACCTGCTGTTATTAATACAGGCTTCTGGAGGAAGGAAATGTAGAAGCGGCAGCATCTGAGAAACAAAGAATAGAGGAACTCCAGAGAGGTCGGAGGCGGTACATGGAAGAAAACAGCATTGAATACGTACCCAAATTTTTTAAGTGAGTCTATTTATTTCAGTAGTAAGTCTCTGTTTTCTACAATGTGACTGGACAAAGTACTACATGAATTACCACCAGTGAAGTCTGTTAATCATGAAAGCCTGGAAAATGCCAATTTTAAGAAAAATAATCAGATACCTGATCTCTGCCTGAGGCAATTTTTACAGTTTAAAGCTTCATAATTGAAAGATCATTTTCTCACAATGGGCAACAGATATACAAGCCTGCTGCACCCCTTGGCCAATGTCTTTTGAACTTTGAAGTGGAGTAAGAAGTATAATATTAGGATCTAAGATTTAGCTATATTATTGGTTTAAGTCATTGCATAAACAAAGTAATAAATAGTGACCTGAACAACAACATCATACATATCTCTCTGTCTCTCTCTCAAATGTATATATAAATGTATATATATACACACTTAAATAACAATTTATTTATGTTTGAGTGGAGGAGTTTTGTTTGTTTGTTTTTTGTTTTTAATTAGGCATTCTTCTGAAACAAGGGATAGTCATACAAAATAGCTTGATATTTAGCAAGAGGAATCAAAAGTGAAAACATTGAACGTGCTTGATGCACTTTTGTAGGGGAAGATGAGCAAAATACAGAGGAGACGAACAACATAAATGGTGACAGGCTTGTATTCTGCGAGCTAGATCTCTTGGTTGACCCTCTGCACATAATCAGAATCTGTAATGACCAAAGAGGCTTTATGTGGCTCTAAGATCTGCTCACACAAATCAGACAACAGATTTGTGATCTTGGCTGTTTCTAAACTTTTCACTTTTGACACAGGTAGAGGTTGATTTTTAAGTCCCTGACTTCTTGATCAGAGAGGTATGGAATTTGATTTCATATTGCATAACAGCAGAGATCTATGGTCAGAACTTTTTTTTTTCTCTCTCTCTTTCCTTTCTACAGAAAAGTTATCGATGCTAATCAAAGAGAAGCCTGGGTTACCAATGACACCTACTGGGAACTGCGAAAGGATCCTGGCTTTAGTAAAGTAGAAATTCCTGTACTCTGGTAAACTGAGAATGTAGATCTAGTAAACATATCACTCTGAAGAAAAAAATAACTATGCACAATATGTTTCTTATAGCTAAGCGTGGTTTGTGGGTCTACAGAAAAACCTATCATTCGCATTTATATTCATCTTTATAACGGACTTTTGAAAGTGCATTAGACCAGGCCCCTGACCACTTCTGGATCTTTTTAATTTTGCAGCAGCCATTAAAAAAAAAAAGAAACAAACAAACAAAAAGAAACAGAAATCTTTTAAAGTTTCATACGCTGAAAATTCAGAACAAAAGAAGCAGATGAGTTATCCAAAGTCACTCGGAAGAGGTGGTAAATGCAAAACCGCAACAGGTGCTTTAAACTGACATTAAGAGTAATGTAATTTAAATTAAAAAAAAAAAAGGAAGAAAAAGAGAAAAAATCCATTTTGTTTCAACTGGTTTTGTTAAAACTCTTGAGTCACAACACTGTCATTTCTGGCTTCAGGTTAGTCCTTTGGCGTGATGTGCTTGGACTGGCCTTTGTCAAAAAGATATGCTTTTCTGGAAGCTATTCCCATTCATATGCCATTGTTCATGCCTTAAACAAAATATGAAGATGTACAGTAAGTAATTTTAAAATATATATGCTTAGGCTTGTGTGAAGGGCAGATTTTTAAAACACTAGAGTTTTATCATGGTACAAATATTGGAGAACCTGCATTATTTCAAATCAAAAGACAACCAAACATCTGACTGTATTTCCGAAGAATGAGATCTACTGTACATGCTTTAGCTTTGGGAAGCTGACTATATAATCAGACTGAAGAGAAACTACTAACTGGTTGAATTTGAGACAATTTGGTAAATGCATATGAATTGCTAGTCAGAAAGTTCATATTCTAAATGACTGATGCCGAGATGCGATCACTTTTACCACTGGCTGGACACAGTCTCACAGCGAATCTCATTTCCCCATAACTGTTTATACAATTAGAATTCCCTGAAGCTTTGCAGCAGCATTAAAAGCACAGAAAGATTTCATGGGAAGGTCTCTGGATTCTCTCCAGAAGCTGGATAGTACTGTAAATGCAACTATTTTCTGCCACATATACTGTTTACTTTACTGGCTTTGTTTTTTTCCACATCCACTTATCTAAATATATATTTGAGAGTATGGCAGAGGCTCCCATGCATTGTAGCTAACAACTACTACTTGTGTTGCCAAAATAGCTTTTGTGCAAAATTATGTTTTACAGTTTTTCATAAAGTGATTCTATATTTTTTGATTAAGAACCAAATCTCTTATGTGTTGCTAAATCTCAGTTAAAATACGTGGGAGAAGGCTTGGCACTTTCTATTTGAAAATCTCTGAAACATTAAACAGTAGGAGGGCAGATTTTAATAAAAGGAAAAAAGAAGTAATTTTATTAGGTAAAAACTACATTCCGTATGGTATGATCTAGTCTTCCATTTATGCATGTATTGTACATCCAGGTACTGATGGTAGGTTAGATTTCATACATATACATCGTATTTCTTTCTACATGTGCACAGCATACATAGTGCGCTTGAATTTTTCTATTTAAGACTAATTCCAGTACTGAGACCTAAAAAAAATTGTTAGATATGTGATTCTGCCAGCAGAGCTGCTTGAAACGTTCTCAGTAGATTACCACACATACTCCGCTCTCCACCTGCTTCTTCCTTTTGCAGAGTTAGGTCCCTACAGAACTGAGATTGCTTTGGTTATTTAATATGCTTTTAGTTCTCCCTCTTGTTTGTATGGCAAAGCAACTGGCAGAGCAGCTAGCTACTAATGAATTCCAATTTCTTCACACAGTTCTGTTATCAGGAAGAAATATGAAAACCTAAAGAAAATATTAAGTAGATTTTTGAAGAATTGTGAATGCTCAAGAATTGCTTATGAATATTTGGTTAAAAAAACCTGTGTGCAGATTAAGAGGATTTCTTCCAAAGAAAATTATTCAAAGAACGATATATTTTTCTTTCCTAGTTGAACCTAGTCTGATTTTTCTTTTTTTTTTTTTTTTTTTTTTTTTTTTTTTTAGTTCTACAATTGTCATTGTAAGAAAATGAAAATATATCCAGGTTTGGTTTTTTTAATTGTATTTGATTAACTTCATCCTACTTGTTTTAATGGCACTATCCTATGAATCAAATTGACACATTGTGTGCAAAGTAGCAATTAATTATTCTGTGTCACTTTCCTTAAAAACAACATTATTAAACATTTGCTCATCTCATGCTTCAGTCTTTGTGTGCAGTTCACCGTGATACTAGAAAGCATTATGTATGTGTGACTGCAAGTATATTTCACGGACAGAAACTGCATGTCCTCAAATTTTTTTGAAAGTTGCTTTTTAATTTAAATACAGAAATAAGGTCTTTAGTTATACAGTGTTCTGCTAGTGCTTTGTGAATGCCATTGTTTGCAATGCAAACTTAAACTTGGTGAACACTAAAGATACTATCACTGATTTAATTATTGTTTACAATTGTTTATTTGACATTCATTGAAAGAAAAATAACATTAACATTTTTAGAATTAAAAAAAATCTGTGATATGCTAAATCTTTCTATTGAAGGCACTTTTTAAGTGTTAAATGTTAAATTAGTTAATTACTAAGTAGAGGAAACACAAAACAATGCATCACAAGATATTTGCAGTCTTTACAGAAATTGAGAAGTGCTAGCAGATGTACCGTAAAGCAATTTCTTATAGTGCAGAATTCTATGGATTATGTGCAAAATTAAATTTTCATGTAACCTTGAGGGACATCATGCCCTATTTTGTGCTGTTTCTAAAGAGAACAGGTTAATGGAGGATAGGTCTGGGGGTTTCTATCCAAAGTACAGTTTTTAGACAACTTGTGAAATTTCACCAGCACTGAGTCGTGGGGGATAGTGGGCTTTCCACATCCCCTGCCAGTGTAGTGCAGAGCGGGGTTTCCCATGTTGCAATGAGAATGCACTGTTGGCTGCTTTGCAGCCTGGCACCCATTGTAAGTGCCTGCTGATTTTTGGCAGGGCTGCTGCTCAGCTGTCCCTTCCCAGCACATGGGATTT